>NC_056586.1:29071144-29071627 GCF_018340385.1 Cyprinus carpio | reverse complement strand
CAGCGGAGCTGTTTAGTCCATGTCAATTTTTTTATTCGGCAAAACTTAAGCCCTTTTGACATTAAAAAAATAAAATAAAAATCGCCTCCCAAGACAACTCATTATGGAGCTGCTGGACCTTCTCAGACCTTNTCCACGATGGCTTCTTTGCACATTCCTCCCTAACTTTAGTGTTCATGCAGATGTGCGTCTGAATGGGACGAGTGTTTCTGTGCAAACCTCCTCGATCTTTGTCCAGCCTTAGCTTTATAAGCAGAGAATCTTTATATCCTTATAGGCTAATTTGTAGTTGTTACTGATAAGGGCCTAAAATGTGGTGTCATTAGCAAACCTGATGTAACTGCAGCTATCAGACATCATCACAGTGTGTAGTGGGCATCTGCACGAAATCAGGTTTTTTTTTGTCCCCTGATGTATATTATTAAGAAGAGATTGAATGATATTTTTTTTTTGTTTGTTTGTTTGGTTTAGTGGTGTAGACTA
>NC_056586.1:29071014-29071088 GCF_018340385.1 Cyprinus carpio | reverse complement strand
GACCTCGGTGTGGAGGTGCGTCCACACTGTCACCAACGCCCTTCTGCGCCATGCAGGGGAATTGGGATTGTAGA
>NC_056586.1:29070344-29070837 GCF_018340385.1 Cyprinus carpio | reverse complement strand
TTTATTATCTTGTTATATGTTATGAAAACCCAAGGAAATTGCCATCAAATGCAGGTAAAAAAAATGATACACTGTGGTTTTATTCAGAATAAAGTTCAAACAGAAATCAGCTGAACAAAATGAGCTTTTGCATATTTAGATTCATTAAAAGTTTCAAAAACATATATAATGTTCATTAGCCTACTTGAAGAGATTTTCTCTGTTTGGTTTTACAACACATATTATACACATGCTCCAAACATGAATTTTGCAGTTTCTGTTTTTTACAAGTTGCTAGATAAGGACTATAAACATACTGGATTAGATCCAGGTTCATCATTTAGGGCTTCGGGGAACACACTTAGGAACATAAACAACTTTGGTAAGATATATCTTTTGAGTCTTCTTACCGCGCTAAGAGTGAGCGTTATCGGGGAACCGGGCCCAGTTTTCTACATATCTAACAATTCAGTTGGGTTTTCATTTCCTGATCGTTCTTTTGCATCTGCCTTAA
>NC_056586.1:29060543-29070271 GCF_018340385.1 Cyprinus carpio | reverse complement strand
CTTTTCGATCTATGGCTGAAGCTGAAAGACGTATGCGTCGCGCATTTCGCCTCTGTGAAATGTTTATTGATGCAAACAATCAAAGTTTCCATATCCGTGTTTAAGCAAATGTCGGACAAACAGGTCTCCGCTTAGGCATTACTCTGGAAATTCTCAGAGGTTTGTTGCTTACACAAACGTTTTTTGTGCTTTAATCTTCTTCTTCTCACTGTTTTTAATGGCGTTGGCCAACCATTTTAACGGTGGCATTACAGTGCTATCTTATCTAATTGTGGAACCACGTTTTGGTTTTGTTCTCTCTCCACGCTGTCCTAACCATGCAGCGCTGACATCCACATCATATAGGCTACATCATATAAAGAGTTTAGTTTTGGGGTGACATGTTCCATCTGTATTTTAATATTATGTTCAATTTATTCATACACATGAACCCAATCCCAAGATAAATTTGTATATTTAAATCTCAAAATGCATCAGTAAATTTAAAATACCGACCAATCATCTCACAAAATTATGCTCTCTCTTTGAGACTGCATTTATACATTAATCTCACAAAATTATGCTCTCTCTTTGAGACTGCATTTATACATTAATGCTGTACTGCTAAATGTTGAGAGGTGTTTAATGAATGTTGCTGATTGATTCTGATTCCTTGAAGTTTGTTGCTAATCCATCTATGGCTTCTTTGCACATTCCTTAACTTTAGTGTTCATGCAGATGCCTGAACGGGACGAAGTGTTTCTGTGCAAACCTCCCTCGATCTTTGTCCAGCTTTAGCTTTATAAGCAGAGAATCTTATATCCTTATATGTGGCTAATTTGTAGTTGTTACTCGATAAGGGGCTTCAATGTGGTGTCATTGAAGCCTGAAGTGTAACTGCAATATCAGACATCATCACAGTGTGCCAGTGCGACATCTGCAGAAATCAGGTTTTTTTGTCCCCTGATGTATATTATTAAGAAGAGATTGAATATTGATATATATATTTTTTTTTTTGTTTGGTTTAGTGGTGTAGATATTTAGTTTCTTACTGTACTACAGCTACTTTTATTTGTTAATTTACAACGCATTTTTATGATGAAAACAGTACCAGTCAACTAACATTACCATTAAGTTCCATTAAAAATGCTACTTCTGAATTTTATTTTTTATTTTTTATTTTTTTTGCTGCTGCTGCTGCTGTTTGTTGTTGTTGTAGGAACATTCATTTAAAAAATGTTCCTGAAACCAGTAGTAACTTTGATAAAAAAATAAAAATAAAAATGTTAAATGAATGTCCAACTAGAAACAAATTCAGAAAATAAAAAAATTCCATAATCGTTTTTGTGCTAATATTATTTTGTAATAATGACAACTGGTATTTTTTCCATTTTTGTTCTGATATATAATCAGTTTTAAAACTGTTACATTGTTAACCACTATCTTTTAAGGGTTTGTATTTGTGAAATCATATTTTTATTTATTATCTTTATTTATATGTAGTGAAAAACCAAAGGAAATTGCCATCAAATGCAGGTTAAAAAAAATGATACACTGTGGTTTTATTCCGAGAATACCAGGTTTCAAACCGAAATCAGCTTCAAGACAGTGAGACTTTTGCATATTTAGATTCATTTGTAAATGTTTCACAAGCATATATAAATGTTCATTAGCTTCTATACTTGAAGAGATTGTCTCTGTTTGGGTTTCTAACCTACGTTGTTACACTGTCATGCTCCAAACATGAATTTTGCAGCCAGTCTCTGTTTTTTTACAAGTTGCTAGATAGCGACTATAAACATACTGGATTAGATCCAGGTCAATTATTTAGGGACCAGTTTTCTGCATATCTAACAATTCAGTTTGGGGTTTTTCATTTCCTGATCGTTCTTTTGCATCTGCCTTAAAGTCAGAGATGATCTTCAAAACTGAAAGCCGTGTCCAGCACCAGCAGCAGAGACTGTTTAAGATGCTTCTTATACTCATCACACAGAACACAATAAAGAATGGGGTTCAGACAGCTGCTTAAGAATAACCAGGTAGAAACTGACAGTATCATTGCTGTCAACAAGCGTAGCTTGTTATCACTCCAGTTATTGTCCCTACTGCAGTTACTGCATAAAAAACTGTAAATAGGGTTATGGAAAAACAAACATAAGAAAAAAAAAAAAACAGGATTATGGTTATAATGACCGGTACGACCTGGGCTGCTTTACACTTTTGAGGCGTTTGATTCGTACTCCAAATAGCTATGCCGCGAAGATGCAATGATCCAGAAAGGGGATGAGGAACCCCACTGTAAAATGATATGTGATCAGAGATGCACGAGTAAACAGTTCAAATGTAAAGGAAGAGGAATGCTGCAGGCCGATGGATGAAACCCACACAGTTATGCAGATGATCCTGTAGCTTTAAAAGTAAAGTTCGTTTGCTTTAACGCCCAAACAACAATCCATGTGCACAGGCATGGGTCCAGACTGATAACTACAAGAAAAAAAAAATACTCCGCATATATTGTAGTCTTAATATAAATAAAAGAAAATGTTTATATTTGGTAGTGACTCTGGCCCAAAGTTGAGAAGATTTAAGACCATAGACAACATGAATGTGAAATCTTCAATCGCCAAGTTGAGAAACCAAATGGAGTTGACGGGTAGATCTTCATTCTGCAGCCAGTCAGAAATATGAAACTAAGCCCATTTCAATGAGACCCACTACAATGGTGGCAATGAAAATGCATATACAAAGATCCCAAAAGCTTGTAAATCCCTCCTGCTGCATAGTGGTGTTTATGTGCTGTGCCTCCGGTCATGTTTTTCAACTTCCAGAACTGGTGTTTTCCTACCACGAAGAAGAACGAGCAGAAATCACAACGAGGGGCTGATTTAAGGTCTGTTTTGAAAGCATCATCTTATCATTGTAGGTGTTTTCCCGGTGTGACAAAATCATTTTTGCATGCAGACCAGTATAATCACACCAAAACGCCATTTTTGTTTATCGTACTAGGTGAGAAATTAGTGTTTCAGTTTGTTCTCAAGTCATACTGATTAATCATGATATTCTATAGCATCAAATGCATGGAAGAGAGGAAGAAAAAAAAATTCAATAAAATGACAAGTTTTTTTTTTTTTTTTTTTTAGGACCATATGACCGTTTTTTTATACTACTGAGATATGGAAAAACTTTGGCACTGACCTCTCACTTCTCGCCATGCTGTGGCAATCAATAGAATGTGCCAAGGGCATGACCAGAGTTTACTACAACAGATTCAATTTCATCACTTGATTTTGCAGAGCAATTATTACTAATTGTGAAACGAAGTTGCTGGAATGAAACTGTGATAAAAACAATAATAATGCACGAAACTGCTACTGGAGTTTGAAAAACTAGATATTGAAAATGTTAAAGTATAATAAAATTGGAAAAAAGGGAATTTCAACTAAGGAAAATCTTGCCTGTTTGACATCTTTTCGAGTTAAACTATAAAAAAAAAAATGAAGGCTGAAATTGGTTTTATTTATATTTTACATATTAAGTAATGTAAAACACATATTTGGCCGCTGGGATCTTGTTCATATTTATTTTTACATTGGACTCTGTATGCGGTGCATTAATTGTCTCTTACACAAATTTGCATTTACTACACTCTGAGAGTTATATATAAAAACATATAATATGAATAATACACATACCCATTTTTTGAGCTGTTGATTCACTGAAACAAGTTAAGTCTTGATATTGCATGTCTTTTGAGTCCTTTTGGTTGTATATAAGACGAAAAGTCTGCATTCATGAAATAAAGGACTGATTTGTTGTGATAAGGGCCAAAATGTGGTGTCTTAGCAACTTGATGTTTACGGGCAGCTAGCAGACATCATCAGTGGGTTCGGTTAGTGGGCATCTGCCCTGCAGCATCTTGCCATGCTGCATACTTTAAAGAAAGAGACTAAATTTGTTTGTTCTTTTTTTTACTGGTGGTTTAGTGGTTGGCAGACTACTTGGATCTTACTTTATACAGCGACTTTTGAAATTTGGTTTCATAACACGTTTCAACATTTTTATTTTTTACATTCTGATTGGTCCAACTCGCTGCATCCAGTGGTCTTATTTTTTTCCCTCAGTTCCTGTGTTGTTTTGATCAGATTTCTGCTCTCATCAATCAGGACTGCTTCACACACCATGAAAGACTCTTAATGATAAAGGCTGGCCAACTCATGCAATTAGTGTGAACTCATGCAGAGATTTTTCACCATGTCACACCATTCCATTCCCTCATGCATTGAAAATTGGCAGCTGTAGTGGGACTTTGATCTCCCTCATTAAGTCCCACACTCAGGAACCCCATTTGGTATGGGCTTGGTGCCCCTGTACAAGGTCCGTTGCCAGATGTTGTTTTTTCTGCCCCCAGTTTAGATATGGATTTCAGGTCAGTTCATATGCCATCAAAAGTCCGTTGAAGCTTTTATTATACTTACTATATGCTTTGTTTTGTTTTGATTTGAGTATTTCAAAGAAGTAGGGGCGAAACATTAACAGAAGCATCTGTAACAGAACTTCACACATGATTGCCCCTTTCTCTTCTATGTCGCTATCTGCGAGGTATGACTCCACAAAATTATTTTAGTCTTCCATGTTTGTTGATTCCTGGCTGATCAGTTGTTGTTGCCAAATTTGTACTCATGCCTTAAAGTTAAAGGAACTGCAGCTTTTTGATTAAAAAAAAACAGGAATGTGAGGCGGAAATGGATATGCGTCGTAGTAGTAGAGAAGCAGGCTGACCGCTGAGATATCCCAATCCCCTAAATTGGATCTCAAAGCAAAAGTGGTTGGCTCAAAAAGCCGTATCCCCTCCCCACACTACTAGACTCCCCCCCCCCCTCCTCATCTCATCACCCTTACAATCTTCTGGTAGTACAGACATCGCACAGGATTTTTGTAAGCCGCCCTCCAGTGATAACTTTCCGATGTTAGTAGTTAAGAAGACCTTGTGCCCTCCATTCAGAAAGACATAATGTCCGATTTCTAATATGGTTGCATCCCTCCCCAGAAGACTATCCACAGCCTAAACACTGAATAGACCCATTAATTAGACACTGTACATTGCATGCAAAGCCTAAGAGCTATATGCACAATAAAAGAAAATAAAATAAAATCCTGTTGTAAAGACAACCGGTTGAATAGATATAGTGACTACCGTCATGTTGACGCTCCGTCAGAAGTCCCGGTCTCTAGTTTTGTAGCCTGGTTTGTTGGGGTGGGTAGTGTTTAAAAAGACTTGTTTGAAAATCCGGACTTTGCACTTTTTCATATTCGTATTGCCAGGTCCTGAGTCTGGGACTAGTAACTCTGGATATGTTGTGCGTACCACTGTGTCATATCATGGTTTTAAGAAGATGAAACATAAAAATAGGGAAATTTCATATTTGACATTACATATTTGATATATATGGATTCATGTCCCTCTGCAGAAAACTAATCACAGGGACATGTTTTATTGTCATGGCCAGGTTTTATTACCACGTAATTGGTTTTAGATGTAAGCTTGTTAAATTGTTACAACACTTAACATGCTGGTGTCTTAGATTGCAAGAGTGAATAGATATTTTCTTACCTCTTTGGAGTAGAAAAACATTCACATTTTCCTTAGTTTCTTCCATCTGATCATTCCAATGAGCTGTAAAAAAAAAAACTGATTCCATACTCCTTACATTAATAAAGTTACAAAGTGTTCCTTTGCTTCGTAACAATATAACCGACTTTCTTTCCTTGTTATTCCTGAATATAATCATAATAGTTATTAATAACGTGTTCCAAAAATACTGCTTTGCAGCTGTTTGTGGGCTGCAGTTATGGCATGTTTTACGTTAATGTTCAACAGTCCATCCTTATTTGTTGTTTTTACTATTCCCTCAGAGGCCTATGTGGTCCATCTCCATCAGCGGAACAGCCAAAACACCAGATCTTTCCATCCTCTATGAAATCCTGAGATTACTTGTTATCCCCTATACTGTTTTGTTACTTGTTTATAACATATAACCTAATATATTTATGTATATGTCCAGATCTCAGGCTCTGCTGTAAAACGTTATAACAATCAAAAATGTTTGTCTAAATAAATAATAAAAAAAAAAAAAAAAACACTGGAAAGAAGAATGGGTTAGAGCAAATGGGACCCTGTGTGAGAGAAGTAGCGCGGCTGGATTGGCAATACAGAACCTTATCATATGTTATGACACTGGACTGCTGTAGAAACCGCCCATAAATTATTCCATTCTAACTGGTCGAAATCTTTTATAGGCATTTAGTAGATATAACTGCTCCAAGCGAGAGGAAAACTATTATTTGACTTAATAAGATGATATAACATGCGTAAGTTATCCCGCGCTGTCAGCGCGAAATTTGATGACTCCTAGTTTGGTTATGAATGAACTGCCTGCTCAGAAAATTCGCTATACGGCGATATAGTAACGTTAGCATATAGCTAATTCACGTCAGTCCCCAATCAAAAAACAGTGGCCAGTAACTAGAACAGAAGTCGGATCTTTATATTGTTTTTAAACAAAAGAGAAAATAACAGCTATATTAATGAGATGGGTTGAAATGATCCTAACATGAGGGGGCCTAAATCCGAACAAAAAGTGTATACAATTCGCTTGATGAATCAACCGTTAATTGGGGATTCTCTCTTGTTACATAGAATGGATTATCTGACGCCCCGCTCCTGAAGAAGTGAATCTGTTTCAGCAGCCCGGCCCGACTCCCGCATCTCTGACAGCCTAGGGGTACTCAATTTTTGGACAGAAAGATGATGCAAGATCCGGGCCCACCATCAGTAGAAGAAGTAAAGAAGGTTAGAATAAAAAGTGGTGGAATGCGTAGTCATGTCTTGAGCCGTCAGATTGAGGACCAGATTGGGGAGTTTCACTGAATGAAATATTAGCAACGTTTGTGGTTTCGCTTTTGCGTAATCTTAGAGCTTGGTCTACTCTTCCTTGAAATATAGAATTCTGGCCCCTAGTATTTTTGAATAATGTTTTTATCATTCTGAGAAACCACCATGGGGTGTTTTCATAATCGTGTGTGGTGGATAAAGGGAGATTTTTGTTTTACACAAAAAAAGCCAAGGGTTTAGAGAAATAAATAGAGGTTTTTTTTTTTTTTTATTTTTTTTTAATCTTGATCTTGTAATACCCCCATTTCCTCCTGTTTTTCTACGTGCTCCTTCTCTACTATCAGATGCCTTAGATTATTCAAGTTATTTGATTCGCTGTGCGGAACGTGGCTCAGTTCAGCCCCACCACGGCGCGCTACATCCTATTTGTCGGGCGTGTATGATAAACAACCCATCAATGCGAGAGAGTAACAGAGCCCAGCCCACCTCACAAGCTCCCGGGGAGGACGCGGTCACAACCCTAGCGTTCACATTTGCAATCATTTTATGACTCCATCCCATTCATATCGATGAACTCTCAGAGTACCCCGTGTTTTTTTCATATCATATCCGGCCTTGGAAATCATAGTCTTGATTTTCTAGTTATATGTGTCCAAGTTTAAAAACCAGTTAAAATCTTTTTCCCTTTGCCGTTTGCCCTGTTTACTCGTGTGTTTTTGACCCGCTTGCTCTAAATTCCTTAAATGGACCTCCTTTGCTTCGCCCCTGGATATTTTACGCTCAAGGCCACACATGCCCCTAGATTAACTTTTGTTTCTTGCCCTCTATATACCTGTTGCCAGTGTTGTGACCCATTGCCTGTTCATGACCCCGCTCGGCCAATAAAAGCTTGCATATATCTGCACGTCTCGCAAATCTCGTCAGCCCCGTACAGTGTTTGTAGTGGTATGCAATATATTTATGTGCATCCCCATAAACTATCCACACCTATAATATAGGGCCTAAACAAAATAATGATATCAATTCAATCTAAATACCTGTCATGAGATAAACAGACATTATGTCAAGAACCCTACATATGTGTTTTGTTTTTTTGTTTTTTTTTTATGGTCATGCCAGTGCTTGTTGCCACTATAGATCAGGCTTATTAAGTTAACTAAACATAAAAATTAAAACATAAAAAGTATAATGTTAACTTAAACTATAATGTTTAAGTAGTCACAAAAGGTAAATTCTCATTTTACTTTAGTTAACTTGATATACTAAATAACTAAAACTAATACTGAACCTAAAAATTTAAAATAAAAATGGTAGGTATAGATAAAAAACTACAAGGAGACAGTGACAAAAACCCAACCAAATTTATGAAAATAAAATGTTTAAATGAAGGTTTGTAACAGGGTTTTTACTGTAGACTTCGTCCCAGTCGTATCTTTTTGAACATGATAGCTATACTATCATTAGGGGGCCCTCTGTATTGTTGATCGTTTGTCTAAAAAGTGGGGTCTGTTAAGAAGTAGCATTAGGCGAAAGTAGTGTGCTGTAAGACATGGAATAAGTCTTCTCCTTTGTGGGTGCCCTGGTTTGAGGAACAACTATGTTCCTACTCTGGATATATGTTTTGGATATATAGTAGAGTTTATGTTATATGCTTACTGTTAGGGGTTGACAATAAAAACATGTGTTGATGGTCTAGTGTGTTTAAAATGCAGAGGGTTTTGGTATGAGAAAGAGGAATAGCAGCACAAAGATAAAACAGGACTATTAGGCAAAAGGGGTTAAAACTGCATCATCCCATATAAATTCGTTCACATCTTATTATGATCAACCAACGGATGGAATTGTTTGGTGGTTCAGATTCTTCCATTGCTTTCATTAAGGGACTGTTGGTCTCATATTTTCACTCTTTATAGATGGATTTCACTGTCACAAAATGCTACTATTGTCATATCTCTGAATGCCACGATTTCATGGCCTTGATGGGAGTTGTTCATTTGTGATTTACCCAACTCGGAGACTTGACAGATGAGTTTGGACTTGTTGATGTGAAATGTGTTGACTCACAGCATGTCCTTTAATCACATGGCTCCTGAAATGAATCAGTCTCTGTGGTCCCTCAATCGCTTTATGTGCCATCAAAAAGTTAGTTGTGTTACAAGTTAAAATACAAAATGTTGATCAAAACTATAACATACTCAGTGAATACCTAAAATAGCACTGCTATAGTCTCCCTTTGCAAGTGTAATTGCTGTAAAGGCATCTTTTTTTTTCCCAAAAATCATTATTCTTTTGTTATCATGTAAGAGAGTTTTTCAACTGACACGCTCATTTAAGGTTCGTTTTGGATTACTTAATTTTTCTCTAGTTTTAGTTTGTCATTGTATTTCAATATTTTAATAACCTTTGGTTAAATCGAAAGGTGCAGCTTTTTTTATTTAATGGAGCTAACATGACAAGACTTTATTTTTGTTAACAAGATTAATAATTTCGTAGCAATTGCCTCAGTGTGAATGTAATGGTTACTAATGAGGTCTTATTGTAACGTGATACCGATTTGGTTCTTTATAGTTCTTTTGCACTTTAATCTGTGGTACAACTTGTAAACTTTATGATTTTTCTGTATTGCTTTATTTGTATTTTAATGTTCAGATTATTTTTGTTATAAGACAAAGTTATCTCTCGTGGAAGCTTATATCGCCGACGGCCTGCCTCGTCCGCGTCTCTCCTCCTGTAGAGTTCTCTGGACGCGGACCGGACCCGGAGGTCTGGAAGGCGCGCCCCGCCCGAGAGGCAGCGCGCCGCACCACGCCGGGATGGCGCCCTCCTAGCCGCGCGGGCTCAATGCGCGGGTCGCCGC
>NC_056586.1:29058805-29060348 GCF_018340385.1 Cyprinus carpio | reverse complement strand
TTTTGTGCAGATGTAATTCCCCAGGTTTTTGTTCCCTATAAAAAATGTCATCATTTAACTTGATTAATTCTATTATTTTTTTATTTTTAGTTATTTATTTGCTAATTTAGGGGAAAACCATTCAATAAGAATATGCTACTGCGAGAGCAAAATTAGGAAATGGTCATAAATTGTCCATCAAATAGAGGTACAAAAATGTTGATAAACTGGTTTTATTCAGCATAAAGTTCCACAGAAATTCAGCAGAACAAATGAGCTTTTTATTTTAGATTCATTAAAAAGTTTCACAAACATATCTAATTTTCTCATTAGCTTGAAGAGATGTTCTCTGTTTGGTTTTACAGAACACACATTATATCACTGTCATTGCTCCAAAACATAAATTGTTTTGCAGTTGCTGTGTTTTTTTTAACATAGTTGCTAGATAAGGACTATAAACCTACTGGATAAGATCCAGTTTATAATCTTTAGAGACCAGTTTTCTACATATCTAACATTCAATTGGTTTTCCTTGTCCTGATCGTATCTTTTTGCACCTGCCTTGGAAATCCAGATGATCTTCAGCAAAGCCGCTCCAGCACTGACAACACCAGCGATCAAGAGACTGTTTACGCTTTTCTTCCTTATACTCCATCACACATGAACACATAGAGAAGGGGTTTTCAGTACAGCTGTTTAGATACACCAGGTAGGTACTGACCAGTCAGAGCGAATCAATCAAATATGATAGAATTTTGTGTTTCATTAGATTATCACTCAAACAGTTATTACAAACTGTCCTACTACAGTTACTACAATAAAAATTGCAAACATGGCATGGAAACCATCATATGAAAAAAACCAGGATTATGGTTATAATAACCCGGTACGTCCTGAGCTGCGTTCACCCTTTTGAGTGCGTTTGATTCGTATTCCAATCGCTATTTTATGAAGATTCAATGATCAGAAAGGTGAAGAGGAAGTGCAGTGTAAAATGATATGTTATCCGCCGAGGAGACGATATCAAACATAAAGGAAGGAATGCTGCATCCGATGGATGAAACCCACGCAATTATGGCAGATGATCTTGGCTTTAAGTAAAGTTGTTTTATGTGTGAGCCACAAACAACCATACAATGTGCACAGGCCATCGGTCCCAGACTGATAACTACAAGAAAAAAAATACTACGCAGACAGGTTTAGTGTTATACATGATCTTGAAAATGTACATCAGTAAGTCAAGGTTAAACTGATCCAAAACTGGAGAACAAATATGATTGGAGACAACATGAAGAAGGCAGTCTGCAATCCGCCAATTTAGAAACCAAATGGAGTTTGATTTGGTCCGCTTCATACTGCAGCCAGTCAGAAATATTTACCAAAGCCCATTTCCCAATGAGACCTACTACACTGGTGGCAATGAAAATGCATAATAGAAAGAGCCCAAAGCGTTGTAAAGCCCTCTTGCTGCATATTGGGTGTTATGTGCTGTGGCCTCCGGTCATGTTTTACAGCTTCAGAACGGGTGGCCCCTCTACACAAAGAAGAAAGAAACAGAACCCAA
>NC_056586.1:29043974-29057805 GCF_018340385.1 Cyprinus carpio | reverse complement strand
AGGCTTCTAGTTGCTCAACTGTCGTAGGTGCAGCGGTCTCCATTTCTCAGTACCCGCATCCGTCTTCTACGGCAGCCATGATGTTTATAATTGATGCGTATGTGGTCGACAGTGTCATGTTGGAAAATGAAGGTCTTCCCTGAAAAGAGACGTCGTCTGGATGGCAGCATATGTTGTTCTAGAACTTGGGATATACCTTCGGATTTGATGGTGCCTTTCCAGATGTGTAAGCTGCCCATGCCACACGCACCTCATGCAACACCATAACATCAGAGATGCAGGCTTCTGAACTGAGCGATGATAACAACTTGGGTTGTCCTTGTCCTCTTTACTCCAGATGACATGGCGTCCCAGTTTTCCAAAACGAACTTCCTAATTTTGATTCGTCTGACCACAAGAACAGTTTTCCACTTTGCCACAGTCCATTTTAAATGAGCCTTGGCCCAGAGACACACCTGCACTTCTGGATCATGTTTAAATATGGCTTCTTTTTTGACCTATAGAGTTTTAGCCGGCAACGGCGAATGGCACGGTGGATTGTGTTCACCGACAATGTTTTCTGGTAGTATTCCTGAGCCCATGTTGTGATTTCCATTGCAGTACCATTCCTGTATGTGATGCAGTGCCGTCTAAGGGCTGAAGATCACGGGCATCCAGTATGGTTTTCCGGCCTTGACCCTTATGCACAGAGATTGTTCCAGAATCTCTGAATCTTTGGATGATATTATGCACTGTAGATGATGATAACTTCAAGCTCTTTGCAATTTTTTATCTGAGAAACTTTCTGATATTGCTCCACTATTTTTCACCGCAACATTGGGGGAATTGGTGATCCTTTGCCCATCTTGACTTCTGAGAGACACTGCTACTCTGAGAGGCTCTTTTTATACCCAATCATGTTGCCAATTGACCTAATAAGCTGCAAATTGGTCCTCCAGCTGTTCCTTATATGTACATTTAACTTTTCCGGCCTCTTATTGCTACCTGTCCCAACTTTTTTAGAATGTGTAGCTCTCATGAAATCCAAAATTAGCCAATATTTGCCATGGACATTTCAAAATGTCTCACTTTCAACATTTGATATGTTATCTATATTCTATTGTGAATAAAATATAAGTTTATGAAATTTGTAAATTATTCCATTCCATTTTTACTCACAATTTGTACAGTGTGCCAACTTTTTTGGAATCGGGTTTGTAAGTTTAACGTGGCATAATGCATTAAAACGGTGTTTTTAAAAGACTAAACTCAGTAAACACATTATTAATAAAGTATTATAATTCACAGACAAGCAGATGAGTCCAGAATAAGAATGCAATGCGATCTTCCTCCCATAGAAAACTATTAGACTAAAAGGAAAATGCTTAACGTGACATAATGCATTAAAACGTGTTTTAAAAAGCTGACCTAACTCAGTAAACATTTTTAATAAAGCATTCTATTTACAGACAAGCAGGTTCTGGGAGGAAAAATGCTTAACGCCTAATTAATCGCGTTGCGTTCATATTCTGGGCTCATATCTGCTTGTCTGTGAATATAATGCTTTATTGATAATTTGTTTACTGAGTTTTGGTCTTTTTAAAACACCGTTTTAAATGCATAAGTCCACGTACTTTCCACGTTAAATGCTTTTGAATGTCCCAATGATTAATTTGTGATTTTGACTGGTCCAGATTAAACTTGCAGTAAACATCTCTTGATTCAATTATAGTGAGTAAAGTTAACAATAAACAACCTGCATTATAGTAAAAGGCTTTGTAAAACTGCACAGCATTTTTTGTTTTTTAATCAACATACTCTTTCCTACACCAACTACACACAACTCTTATCATGTATGTCTATGAAAGACGATCAAACCAATCGTGCAGCCCCGCCTCGATCTGCAGGCTGCAGCCGGGTGTACTTGTTATAATGCACAGAAGAAAAAAATATTCTTTTTTTTTTAAGGTGTGACATCTTAAGATCTGTCCAGGGACAGCAGATGTAAAATAGCCTTTGGGCTAATTCTGGCACACTGTACATTTAAAGAGCAGGTCATATGGTATTTTAAAGTGTCCCAATATTGTATTGGAGTCCCCTACATCAGTTTTAAATGCATCTAAGGTCAGAAAACATTGTAATTTTCTCAGAATATACATTTAATATTAGAGTCATTTGCCAAAGATTAGGAAATTATTCGTTTCAAGCAAAGTTCGGAGCAAGCCCCTCCCTTCCTCAAGCCTACTCTGCTCTGATTGGTCAGCTGGCCAAACCTGTTGTGATTGGCACAGAGATGAGTCCTTGAGCCAGTTAGCCGAGACAGGGGTAACTGCAGCCTAAAGCAATGGGCGTGCCGAAAGGTAGGGGCGTGCCAAAAGGTTTCTCATTGGTCAAAGGAGTTTTACTGTGTTGGCCAATCAGCGGTAAATTATACATGTACGTAATTTCCTTTAGACAAGAGAAGGTGGCGGCGATAAGACGTGGTGTAATTATTCATCACACGTTTATCTATGCTTTATATACCACAAATATGTATATTAAAATAGCTTGTCACAATACGATCATAATTTTCCCTTTGCGTTATATCTTGCAGCTTTAGTAATTGGTTTATTGTTGTTGACAGACATACTGTATGTACAGTGAGACAAAACGATGACCGCATCGACGGCGAATCCTTCAGAGTTGATAGTTTATATCTGCATCCTTTTTGTGCAATACAGTACAGAATACATCCTGTAAGTATAATAATTATTACCACCTCTGCTACTAACTGAACAACTGAACTAAGATCAATTCACAATCTATGAAGACGATTAGACAAAATTAAAAAACTAATTCAGAGTTTGTTTCTACCTTTCTGCTAGGTATCCAACTAATGCAGAGTATATTCAAGTTGCCAACACACTGGTTGTTGTGAAGAACCCTTTCCAGAGAAATATAAAAGGAAATGACTGTAAGTTACATTGTTTTTAATCCATTTGTTTATCTCTATCAACATAATCACACACAATTATTGTAGTAACAATATATTGTAATCTTTATTTGCTGGAAAATGACAATCAGCGATCAAATTTGTGTTTTTAGCACACCTGACACATCCCTAAACTGGAAATTTAAAGCAGAACGTGCACCACTTGCAGGTTATTGTAGCATACACTCTAAAAAATGCTGGGTTAAATATAACCCAACGCTGGGTTAAAAAGGGACCAACCCAACAGTTGTCATAAATTAAAACACCAGCCATAAGATTAATCCAGTTCAGGGGTCAGAAAGTAAAAGTCCTGCCATATGTTTATTCCACCCATGAACTCATCAAGCTGTTTTAACCAGAGGAGAACCAAGTCATTCCTTTCAAGTCACAAACGAGTCTCGAGTCAGATCCCTAAGTCCTCAAAGAGTTAAAGTTAATGAGATAATTAAGTGACTAATGCTAAATGAAGATTGTGCATTAGTGATGAACACCTGCTGTTAACAATCAACTTAACAGAAGAAAAGAGAAACACAAGAACTACAACTGACTCCAGGCACAGCCTTGGATGAAATATACTGATTTATTTCTTTTTTTTAAAAGCACACAAGATGCCACCATAACTGTGGTCAAGATTTGCTTTAATTAGTCTCTTGACCCTTTTAATAACTCAAAGTAGTTGGTTTCTAAGCAATTGCAATATTGTTTCACAGCAAACATTTTGTGCATTGCTGAATCAAAAGCTTGAAGTAGCAGAGTAACTTGTGATTTCTGCTAATAACTCATGGTAAATAAACATCGTAAGTCGCGGTCTCTCTCTTTGGTTTATTGTTCAGGTACTGTATAACTACAAAAAAAAAAAAATTAAACAAATGCCACCTTATTGTGTCAATATTAAAAAAAAAAAAGCTATATCAGCTCAGGAATTTAGCCATGAACATTTATCATACTATCCTCAACAGTGGTGACAATAATTTTTTTTCATACTGCAGTGCATGATGGGAGTTTTTTTTACTATGGTGTTACCCAGCATTCATTGCATCATGAAGCATTTTGTTGATTGTCACCATTGTTGTGATTGGTATACTGGTTCTTGATGTCTCTCTATGTCTAAATAGTATAGTAGTTTTTTTTTGGTGTATTATATGTACACACACACACACACACACCACACACACACACACACACACACCACACAACACACACACACACACACACACACACACACACACACAAAACACACACATACACATACACACATATACTTTTTTTTTTTTTTATTAATCCACTATATATTTTAGAATAACAGTGTTCTGTAGTTTCACATAGCTCTTGATGCAAAACCTGAACATGTAAATGGAAGCAAGTTATTTAAAATGAAATCAAGCCATTTCATGAGACTTGTTTCATCACATATAAACAGCAAATATCTCATCATTGTAAAACACCACATGCATTTCTACAGAGAGAGAGATCTAGCGCAACAAGTCAAGGGTCAAGAGCCCAACTAAATCAAACACTGATCTCCATGAGATGGTGGCTATCATTTTAACCAATAAAACATCAACATCTGATCCTCTGTAATTTCCAATAACAGCATGTGTTCATCATTAATGCACAGTCATCATTTAATTAATCACACTTATTTATCTCATTAACTTTAACACCTTTGAGGACTTGGGATTTGACTTGAGACTTGTTTGTGGTGATTTGAAAAGGAATGACTTGGTTCCTCCTCTGGTGAAATCAGCTGCTGAGTTCATGGATGGAGCAAAAATATGGCAGGACTTTTACTTTCTGACCCCTGGACTACCCACCTCTGGTCAAAATAACCCAACCGCTGGGTCAAAACAACCCAACCGCTGGGTTGGTCCCTTTTTAACCCAGCATTTTTTAGAGTGCATGTAAACACTGCCATATGCATAATTTATTTTTGCACTGTTAATCAATTTTACATTTTCACTTTAATGTAAGGAAGATACTGTACTACAGACATTTAAATATTTTTTTGCATGTTTTCCACTTTTTCACTGCCTGACCATCATCTTAATGTTTATGCAGTTCAATGTTTTTATTATTTTTTATATCTAAAGTACCTTGTTCAATAAGTATTTCGATGTTTCGCATATCTGTCACGGTCTAAGCATGATCTGTTTCTGTTGTTCTGATGAAGGAAACTTGTGTTGGGGAGGATTCAGTGTCTGTTGAGGCCCATGTGAATGTGCTACAAAGTGAATATCAGAAAACACATCCAGACACCTGGACGGTCAAAGACCACACGGCACGAACATTCTCCTGGAGACGCTGAGAAAGCACGGAAGGAATGTCTGTGGAGGATGTACTCAAAAACACCCATACTTAAGGACACCTGCTGGAGTGAGTATAGTAAAATAAATCATTAACTGTAAAATATCTTGTTTCAAATCTTTTCATGTAATATTTTATTCTTCTGTACCCTTTTAGCCCATCTGTTAAAAATTTAAAACAATGTAAGATTTAACAGTGTATACAAGAAAATGAAATGCATCGTATATTGTGACCCTTATACATTAGCTTCTAATAGTTTTTGCAGTTCTGCACTGTATGTAGCTACACTGTCTGAGTCAGCGTTTATTGTTTTTTTATATTATTATTATTGGTGTCTTCTTTTTTTTTTAAATTATTATTATTTTTTATTACATTTTATTTTTTATTTTATGAAGGGGGACCCTGCTACACCCTTTCCTACCATACAGCTGATGGATACTGACTGAAAAATGGTAATGATAGGAGGAGGGCTCAGTGTGGTGACAGAAGATGGAATAGACGTGTGCCAGTGCACCAGCCTTGATGAAGCCTTCATAACAGCCTTCTGTATGTATTCTGCTTTCAACATTGCATATCCAACACACCTGAGAAAAACACTGACTTTCCTTCAGAGGCACATTGTCAACATTGTGGAAGATGGAGACAAGCACTGCCAGTAACTTTACTCTGAATGATTAGCCTTTTGTATTAGATCCTCATGCCTCAACTGTACCATTACACAAAGTGCACTCGAAGGACATTCACTCTTTTGAAGTTAATCCAACATGTTGGAGTTGTACATGCACATGAACCAAATTTTAGTATAACCTGTGGTATAGATGAGTGCCAGTCACCTTTTTTGTGATTCCATTCTTTTAGAAAACATGCACAGGAATCATATGTACTTTTGGTAACAAAAATTACTGTCTCAGTGAAGAGTCTGCAGTACAATTATATTATAATATAATGGAGAAGGGTCTGACTGCAGACTTGCACTTGCACTCTCAGACACTTTGCGCTTCTGCTAGTGACAACACTTGCAGTCTTTCTTATTTTGTATTTAGTTATACTTATTGGTTAGTCAGTCCAGATGTGAGGAGGACACACAGCGTGAGTGTGAGCTCAGCAGGTGTGATGGCTGTGGATACATCTACAGAAACACCACTGGATACTGTAGCCATGGAAAGAAGGGGTCTTCACAGCTTTCTATTCAGACAAAGAGTTTGCTGGATTCTGTTCTATGGACTGCTACTACAGAATTATATCTATCTATCTACTATTATCTATCTATCTATCTATCTATCTATCTATCTATCTATCTATCTATCTGTCTATCTATCTATCTATCTATCTATCTATCTATTTAATTTTTTTTATTTGAATTGGCGACTGAAACTGAAAGCTAAATAAATGTTTTAGTGGATAAAGCTGTGTCTGTTTGCTTATGCAACTTATCATAAGGTTACTAAACTCTTCTGACAAATTTTTAAATTTTATAATTTAGTGGTTTTGTCAACTATGTATTTTTCTCTATCAGGCAAAACATTTTTCGAGGGTAACACTTTACAATAAGGTTTCATTTGTTGACACTGATGTATTAACTAACATTAACTATGAGCAATACATTTGATACAGTGTTTATTAAACGTTATAAGTTAATAAAAATACAGCTGTTCATTGTTTATTCTTGTTAGTTCACTTCACAGTGCATTAACTAATGTTAACAAATACAACTTTTGACTTTAATTTAAGAACAGCTAGTGCGACTTACCGTGTTAAGAGACGTTTGTATCCTCGAAAAATAATTGTAATTTGTTTTTGATTATTGATAAATCAAGACCTAAATTTGCGGTGGTGATGACGTCAGTAACCCGCGCCATGCAGAAGTTTTGAAGGTACTTTTAAAAGTAATTTAAAATAATATTCTTAATATCATTAATGCCGTTTTTACCTTGGAAGAATTAAATTTGGTTTTATAGGATTATGTTGAATTTATGGTTTCCTTTTATGGCTCGCCATTTTTTTTTTTACAGCCATCTTTCGCATTACCTTTTGGCACGCCCCCTACCTTTCGTTTCACCAATGAGAAACCTTTTGGCACGCCCCACACCTTTCGGCACGCCCCCACCTTTTGGCATGCCCACTGCTCCAGGCTGCAGTTACCCCTACTTGAGTTAGCCAGCGCTACCATTGACAAAGCACCTTTACATAAAACAATAATATAGTCAATCCGTTCTTATAATGACGTAAAATACAAAAACACTTATGCAAGCGAATCGTGCCCACAGCTAAAGTTTAGCTGCTAAACTGTGAACACTGAGTGCTAACGTGACTAACGGATTAAACAATACAGTTTGTAAACCAAAATATGTCTACTGTAATGTTTGAAAAACGACAGACAAAAGACGCTTGGTCTTAACTTTTAATCAAAACGCAGAACAGTTGTATCACAGGAGCACCAGCCGAAATCACTCATCTCTCCCGCATTAACCCTGTAACTGCCAGTGCAGCACAATAAACAGCAGTTTCACAATTATTATAAAGTCTGTGTGCTACACTACATTCTTCATTATTAAACAAAATAATTAGAACAACGTCAGTCTACAATAATCGACATATTCTTAGGTTCACTGCGAATTTTTAGAAAAACTTCAGTAAGACAGTAATATCGTGCTTTACCTGGAAACCTAAAGCTGCACTAGGTATACATCACATATTGGCACAAAAAAAAATTATATTTGAGCACTCAATTGAAAATGTACACCTAACGTATCAATCGTACTACTTACAGGTCGTGGTTAAAAGATCTTGTTAGTCCAAATTAAGAAGATTAGAAGCCAACGAAGATAAAAGCCCAGATTAGAGAAGCAGTTCTTGATAAAATGACAAGCCACATAACAAAAGGCTCGAATTGTTTTTCTGTGGTATCCTTGAACACCGCGTCTTCTCAACATGATGTAAACGCACTAATAGCAAAAGTGTTTTGTGGGCAGATCAGACTCTGTTCGTATTTCGCGGGCAGGCGGGGATCATGCAAATGTGTTCCCAGTGACGTACACCTGTAACAGGCAAAAGATTCGAAAATATAACGACTCGTTACGACGATTATAGCTACAACTCTCTCGTTTGAGAGACAATATCTTTATTTATCATGCACTTTTTTGATTAACAACTTTGCAGATTGTTTTCTTTTAAGGATAGCTACGTTATAAACTGCAAAAGAGAGATTTTTCAAAAACCCATATGACCTGCTCTTTAATTATGTATTATTAGTGTGCATTGTCCCTGTTAAATAAACCTGAAATAAATAAATAAATAAATAAAACATTAACCTGTAACTCGCCATGTCCCTGAAATGATTGCTTTGCTAAATTAAACTGATCTTTAGGCTTACAGATGAACAACCAACTACATTTAATAAATGAATTGGGTTTATTATCCACAGTAGGAGGATCAAATAGAAGAATGAATTATGAATTAAATAATTTTTGTAAATTTGATCATTTCATATCATCGGAGTATGAGAAAGGTATTGTTTTAATTTATATAGCATGACAAGACCAATTATTTAATTTTATTGTTACATATAATTATCTGCAACAGGCTAGTGTGTCTGCTGTGTGCTATTTCAATTTTTATGAAACTTTAATTTTCTTTACTACATTGCAAAGCATAGACTTATCCTCCCCTTTATTTCAGGAAAATATGCTGCTCCTCATTATTTTAAAGTGAAGAAATCGAGAAACTTTTATTTCTACCGGCCACTGATGATTCTGAAAGGACATACCAGTAATCTGTTGCTATAGTAACGAACGCAATTTCATGCGCATCATGGTCTTATTTTAGTGCAGTTGTCCCGCAGCCACTGTGGTCAAATATTGAGATAAACTTTATAAAGTATCATCTATTTATATGAAATTGATATCTTCTCCGAGAGCAATTTTGTGACCATTATTGTATGGAGACAGATAAGTCTCAAATATAATTCACGCAAAAAACACGATTCACACATGCGTAGACAATTTCACATCCATGAAACCTAATTCACGTACACACAAAAAAAAAATCACGTGCGTGAAAAAAAATATATATTCACAAAAAGCAATTCACATGCGCAAAATAAAAATATATATTCATAAAATACATTTCACAAATGCAAAAACACAATTCGTAGATATACAACTGTGCACAAAAACCTTTGAATGTTTAAAATGTACGAGTGTCTGAATGTACAAATCGTCATTTACTACGAATCCACTCGGATTTGTGTGTGTGTGTTTTTTGAGACGTTCCTGGCAGAGCTCTCTTCCCACGTGTGTCTGTCTTACTCTTTAGCCAATCAGATGCAAGCTTACCATTCAACCAATCATATCATAAGCCACTGAGAGTGCATTCAAGGAGCACGATTCTGCGCACCTTTTGCGCAATATGGATTAATTACAACGGAAATTAAGCCTTTACATCAGTAATCCCATAGACAGTAAAAAAAATGGACACAGCGACCCAATTGGAACTCAACTGAGACAAGTGAAGCCCCATTTTTAGCGATTTTTAGAACTTCCGTTTCTGACGCGCAGACTCAAACTAAGCTTGATGACGTCAGCAACCTGTCTGACAGATGTAAATCTTCTAGTAGCTGTGCGTGCAAACTGCCGTCGTTAATCTTGCAGAGACGGCGAGCTTGAGCGGGGAGTTCTTTGGCGTGAGTGAGCAGGAGTAAATTATTCTGATTAATTATTTTGTATAGTATTTTAAAATGTAACGCCAGGGCTTCTATGGGCTTCTCTCTTGACGTCTCCCCGATTGCCTGCGAGCTTCTAAATGCACTCTCAGTGGCTTATGATATGATTGGTTGAATGGTAAGCTCGCATCTGATTGGCTAAAGAGTACGACAGACCCACGTGGGAAGAGAGCTCTGCCAGGAAAGCCTCAAAAACACACACACACAAATCCGAGTGGATTCGTAGTAAATTACGATTTGTACATTCAGACACTCGTACATTTTAACATTCAAAGGTTTTTGTGCACAGTTGTATATCTACGAATTGTGTTTTTGCATTTGTGAAATGTATTTGATGAATATATAATTTTATCTTGCGCATGTGAATTGCTTTTTGTGAATATATATTTTTTTTCACGCGCGTGAATTTTTTTTTGTGTGTACGTGAATTAGGGTTTCATGCATGTGAAATTGTTTACGCATGTGTGAATCGTGTTTTTTGCGTGAATTATATTTGAGACTTACAATTGTATAAAAATTTGAGACGATTCTTTCATTCAGCTGGAATGCTTAACATGGCTTAATGCATTAAAAAGGTTTATTTATTTTTTTTTTTTTCTTTTAAAGACCAAACTCAGTAAACACATTACTAATAAAGTATTCTATTCACAGACAAGCAGGTGAGTCCAGAATAAGAATGCAATGCGTTTTAAATTACGTGTTAAGCATTTTCCTCCCCATAAAAAAACCATAGCCTAAAAGGAAAACGCTTAACGTGGTGTAATGCATTAAAACGTGTTTTAAAAATACCAAACTCAGTAAACATTTTTAATAAAGCATGGTATTTACAGATAAGCAGGTAATGGGAGGAAAATGCTTAACATGTAATTAAACGTGTTGCGTTCGAATTCTGCGCTCATATCTGCTTGTCTGGGAATAGAGTGCTTTATTAATCATTTGTTTACTGAGTTTGGTCTTTTTAAAACACAGTTTTAATGCATGAAGTCACGTACTTTCACGTTAAGCGTGTTTTAGAATGTCCCAGTGATTCAATCGTGAATTCGACTGCTCCAGAAGATTAAACTTGCAGCAGCTAACATCTCATGATTCAATAAATCAGATAGAGTGAGTCAAGTTAACAATAAACAACTGTGCATTATAATGAAGGCTTTGTAAAACTGCACAGCATTTTTAGCTTTTTAAACAAACTACGCACACATTTCATATCATGCATGTCTATGAAAGACGATCGAACCAATCAGATTAGGTATGGGGCGACACAGCCCCGCCCCAGATGCAGCCCCGCCTCGATCTGCAGGCTGCCGCCGGGGGTACTTGGAACCGCTGGGTCAAAACAACCCAACTGCTGGGTTGGTCCCTTTTAAGAATACAAGTCGTTCCATGGGTCCTTTTAACTTTCAGCCTAAAGCAATCTCTGCAGGGGTTAAACCTGTACTTTCCTGCCATGCCGTGTTTATGGCATACCAGAACTCAGATATCCATCTATCCTATTGCCTGTGGTTGTCCTTAACATAGGAAGATATCATAGCCTTGAGGGTTTGATTAGTTCTTTCAGTAATATTTGTTTGAGGATGGTAGGCTGTTGTTAGCTTCTGAATAACCCCCCAGTGCTTACATGCATCATTCAGAAGTTGTGCCGTAAACTGTGGTCCACACTGTAAAACCCGACAAGTAACTTAACTCAAACCATTTGAGTAAACAGATATCCTTAAAAATCTGACAAGTTAGGTTTACTCAAACCATTTGAGGCAACCGATTGCCTTAAACCATTTAAGTTTTAAAACTAATAGTTGTAAGTACTCTGAACTTAATTCAGTTGAGTTCACTGAAAGAAGATATACACTGCAATTAAATAATGAAAGTGATTCATGAGTGTTGATAATTTGAGCCAGTAGTGATGAACAACTGCTGTTAACAAAACAGAATCACTGAAGAAAAGAGAAAACCCAAAGAACTCTCCAACTGACTTCAAGACACAGACTCACTAAAACCTGACAAGTTTATGTTAACTCCAAACCATTTGAGGCAACTGATTGCCTTAAACCATTTAAGTTTTAAAACTAACAGTTATGAGTACTCTGAACTTAATTCATTTGAGTTCAGAAAAAGAAGCTACACTGTAACCCTAAAAAGTTTACAGAACTCAAAAAATGTTTTGTAACAGATTACACAAAAACATTTAAGTGATGTTTTTAAATGTTTTAAGTTTACCTAAAATAAAAATTACATTTCCAGTTGCCTTAAATTAACTAAATATTATCTTATAAATATTGATATTTCTCAACTTCTAATTCTGGCGTAAAGTAAAATTCACTAAAAATGTTTCACTATTTTTCCAACCCTTATAATATGGGCAAATAACACTCAAATGTAAACTACTAACATAGTTATCAAAAAGACTCACAATACTTGCATATTACCATTCAAACATCATGCAGCATATATAGCCTTTAAGCTTTACTTTCCATCCTCAACCTAACCACAGGCTCTACTCTTCACCACAACGGTAACACTACAAAACTAACATAACAGAAACATATGTTGAAATCCTAACATAACACAACATTTAAGTAGGCTAACTTATGTCTCTCTATGTTATTCTTGTGTAAAAACACACAAAATAGCCCTAACTTCTACATTTATTTCCTGCCTTGTTGGCTGATGCAATGCATGCTTGGGAACTTGAAATATGCAATAATTTTTAAGTTCACCTCCTACACAGCCTATTTTGAGTTTACAGAACTTTTTTTCAATTAAGTCGAACCTTCAATGAACTTTCTGTTATAATTTACATTTTTTAACATAAACTTTCTTACATATGTATTTTTTTTGTATCATACATACTTTCTGTATGTATACATTGCAATTAAGTAATTAAGTGATTAATTGAGTGATTAATTGTGACAATTAGTTGATGAGGGGGGGGGGGGGCTGCTGTTAACAAACAGAATTGCTGAAGAAAAGAGAAACCCAAGAACTACAACTGACTTCAGACACAGCCTTAGATGAAATCAACTGAAATAAAATACATTAAATCTCTCAAGATCTGATTAAACACACCCACAAACAGCATCACCAGCTCCACTTATTAATAACCAGACTGACTTCATTTCTGTCAGACGTCTACAGAAGATCCAGATTGAGAATGAACTAAGGTTTAGATGTTGATTTATTGTTTCATTTGAAGTAACCATGTTAGAGATCAGTGTTTGCTTTAGTTGGGCTCTTGACCCTTGATTTCTGTGTTAGTTTTTTCTTTGGCTGTTGTAACCATATGTTTCTAAAACAGATTTGTTGTAACACAAAAGACTAGAAGAAATATCATCAGGTGTTTTATGTATGTATGTATGTATATATATACATTTTATCTAAAGCAGCTTACACTGCCTTCTGGCAAAAAATTTTTTACGTAACCTGCACTTAAGTGTTGGTTGTTATACTGTATATTGGTGATGATAATCGCCAATTATTTAACTGTTTGGAGTCTAATCTATGATGAACTGCGCGTTGTGTGATTAGTTTTATTGATTATAGTAAAAGTAAGTCTTAAAGCCAGTGGTTCTGTGCTAATCAGTTTATATAAAGAACTTTCCAAACAGTTTGGTTTTCTATAATGTAACTTAGTCACACACAGACATCAATAATCAGCATATGAACCTCAACAATGGTGACCATAAAAAAAAAATGCAGTTGAGCATACTGGGAGCCATGGATGAGTTTTGTACTACAGTAGTACCCAGCATGCATTGCAGCATGTTTTTTTTTTTTTTTTTTTTTTTTTCATCACGCATTGTTGTGGTTTCATATTCTGATTATTGATTCTCTGTGTGTGCTAATTGCTGCCATAGAAGACTAAC
>NC_056586.1:29027455-29043158 GCF_018340385.1 Cyprinus carpio | reverse complement strand
TGCTGCCAAAGTTTTGTAGCGTTGAGTTCCTCCTCAACAGAAAGCCAATTGTACAATTGTGAAAAAGAGCATCACTGTTCCCGCCCAGTTTCGAACTGGGGACCTTTCGCGTGTGAGGCGAACGTGATAACCACTACACTACGGAAACCTGCCTGCTGAAAACAGTCCGAAAACCTACGGGCAGGCTCGGTGAACACGCACAAAAGGTAAACATTCTTAAAGCCACTGTAGTCTAAAAGGGGTTCATACTGTTCTTCAAAAGGGATCGCTGTTTCTGCTCGGTTTCGAACCGAGGACCTGCGCGTGTAGGCGAACGTGATGACATACACTACAGAAACTCCCAATCCTCTGTAGGGCTCAATCCCACACACAAAACGTGATGTGGCCAAAAGCAAATAGACAATCTGCGTAAATCCCACACACAACAGGGACAGAGAGTTAATGCGGCATGGCAGTCTGCACAGAATTTCCTGAAAAATCTCCCCTTAACTTACCTTGGAATTAAGGCCTTTGCAGCGTGGACCACCTGCTACCAGATAGCCAATTCAGCCAGAAAGAAACAAAAAGCCTTCATTCGTCTCGCCCAGTTTCCAAACTGGGGACCTTTTCAAATGCAAGGAGACGTGATGACACTCTACACTACGGAAACCAGCCAACAAGGGTGTACCTTTTCAACCCCCGCCTCTTGGAACACGAATCAAAGTACAGATGGCTTTGTGCTGTTCGTCTGCCAAATACAATTCTATTTTTAGCGGCCAAACAAGCATTTTTCAGTGTCTGCGGGGAAACCTCGTGCTGTTCTTTTGTGCGTTTTTTCGTGCATTTAAAATTTTTTTTTTTTTAACGTTATAGGAAATATTGGGTTCTTTGGTCACCAAAAGCCATCCTGTTCAATGAAATACCGTTTAATAAGTATAGAGACCTGTCGGCGTGGAAGTTTAGTTACTGGCGCGGCCATAGTGTGGCTTACTAATTGGTCTTCACACTGTGTGTAAAGAAAGACATAGTCGACGTAGCAGCTGCCTGCTCAACAGAAAGCCACTCAGACACAATATCTTTTCGTGGTTCCGTCAGACGAAAGGCCAGGCACGCGCTATTGAACTATGTCAACGAGTGTGGCGGTTTAGGTTTTTAGCTCTAGGGTCAAACAAGGGGACTGCGCTCTTTACTATTTCCTGCATCAACTCAATAGCATCTGTAGTGACTGGTATCCCATGCCCTCTTGGCTTGCAAAGTCTGTGGTCTAGAGTTGAGTTCCTCCTCAACAGAAAGCCATTGTAACAATGGTGAAAAAAAGAGTCATCTTTTTCCCGCCTGTTTTTTCCTCCCGGCCCCCACCCCCCCCCCCCCCCCCCCGTTTCGAACTGGGGACCTTTCGCTTGTGTGAGGCGACACTTAGATTTACTACACTACCTAAACCCCACACTACGGAAGGCACCTGCTTTCCTGCTGAACAACACCGTACCACCAACCAAACCTTTCAGTGTGCAGGCCTCGTGGTGCAAGCGCCACAAAAGGTGAACACTTTTCTAAAGCCCCAATGTAGTTCTAAAAAGGGGTTCCCATAACTTGTCCTTTTCTTTCAAGAGAGATCAGTGTTTGATGCTCGGTTTCGAACCGAGGACCCTTTTCGCTGGTTCGGCGAACGTGATGACCACTACACCCTAAAGAAACTTTCCCTCAATTCCTCTGTAGTTTGCGCACTTTGTAGGCAACTATTTATACCGATGATGGTTCCCTTAAGCAATAAGACAAATCTTGCGTAATAAATCCCACCACACAACAGGGACAGAGGTAATCCGGCATGGCGTCTGCGCAGGAATTTACTGAAAAAATTCCCCTTACTTACCTTGGAATTAAGGCTTTGCAGCGTGGACCACCTGCTACCAGAGAGCCAATCAGCACAGAAAGAACAAAAGCCTTTAATCTGTACTCCGCCCAGTTTCGAACTGGGGCCTTTCGCAAGTGTAAGGCGAACGTGTAACCTATACATATACGGAAAACCGGCAAACCAGGTGTGTCTGACCTTTTCAACGCACGCCTCTTGAAACACGAATCAAATTACAGATGCCCTGTGCTGTTCA
The DNA here is from genome assembly GCF_018340385.1 of Cyprinus carpio. Classification (NCBI taxonomy): domain Eukaryota; kingdom Metazoa; phylum Chordata; class Actinopteri; order Cypriniformes; family Cyprinidae; genus Cyprinus; species Cyprinus carpio. The sequence goes on along the minus strand of NC_056586.1, from coordinate 29,041,074 downwards.
GTCTGCAAATACTCTTATTTTTAGAGGACAAACCAAGCATTTTTCCGATTGTCTGCGGGAAACTCTGTGGCCGTTTCTTTTGTGCTGTTTTTTCGTCTCATTTAATTTTTTTTTTTAAACGTTATACGAAATATTGGGTCTTTGAGTTCACCAGCCATCTGTTCATTGAAACTACCTGGTTAAAAGTATAGAGACTGTCGGCGTGGAAGTTACTGCTGCCTAGTGTTGGTATCGTTGAGTTCCTCCTCAAAGAAAGCCAATTGTAAAAACAGTGGCGAAAAAGCGAGTCCTTTGTTTCCCACCCAGTTTCGAACTGGGGACCTTGCCCGCGATGTGAGGCGAGAGCGTGATAACCACTAACACCCTATGTGAACCTGCCTGCTGAAAACGGTCCCGAAACTGCTTTAAGTGCGAGGCTCGGTGAAAAAGCACAAGGTAACACTTTCTAAAAGCCCACGTAGGTCTAAAAGGGGTCATATTTTGCTTCAAAAGGGACAGCTGTTCTGCTCGGTTTCGAAGCCGAGACTTTCGAGTGTTAGGCGACGTAGACAAACTTACACTACAGAAAAATCCTCAATTCTCTGTCGTGCTCATTTGGGAAACTTTATCTACACGTGAGGTGCCCAAAAGCAAAATAGACAATCTGCGTAAATCCCACACACAGGACAGAGGAATGCGGCATGGCAGTCTGCGCAGAATTTCTGAAAAATTCCCCTTAACTTACCTTGGAATAAGGCCTTTGCAGCGGTGGACCCTGCTTACCAGATAGCCAAATTCAGCACAGAAAGAACAAAAGCCTTCATCTGTCTCCTGTCCGGCCCAGTTTTCGAACTGGGGACCTTTCGCGTGTAAGGCGAACGTGATAACCTCTACTCTAAACTGTAACGGAAAACGGCAACCAAGGTTGTGTCTGACCTTTTCAACGGCATCGCACGCCTCTTGGACACGAATCCAAATTACAGATTGGCTTATTTCCTTGTGCTGTTCAGTCTGCAAATACCTTTATTTTAGCCGCAATACAAGCATTTTCGTTGTCTGCGGGGAAAACTCTGTGGCCGTTTCTTTGTGCTGTTTTGTCGTTCATAATTTTTTTTTTTAAAAGTTAGACGAAAGATTGGGGTCTTGAGTTACCCAGCATCTGTTCATTGAAACTACATGGTTAAAAGTCTAGAGACTGTCGGCGTTGGAAGTTAAATTCTGCTGACCAAAGTCTTGGAGCGTTGAGTTCCGCTAACAGAAAGACATTTGAGCAATAATGTGAAAAAGAGAGTCACTGTCCAGCCCCGTTTCGAAACTGGGGACCTTTCGCGTGGAAGGACAAAAGTGATAACACTACACTACGGAACCTGCCTGCTGAAACAGTCCGAAAACGTTAACGGCAGGCTCGGTGAAAAAGCGCACAAAGGTGGTAACACTTTCTAAAGCCGATCTGTGTCTAAAAGGGTGTCATACTGTTCTTACAAAAGGGATGGCTGTTTCTGCCGGTTTCGAACCGAGCACATTTCGCGTGTAGGCGGAAAGGGATGACCAACTAACATTACAGAAACTCTCAATTACTCTGAGTGCTCATTGGGAATATTTTACCGTTTGGATGTGCCCAAAGCAAATAGCCAATCTGCGTAAATCCCAACACAACAACAGGACAGAGTTAATTCGGCATGGCATGTCTTGCGACAGGAAATTTCATGAACAATCTCCCATTAACTTACCTTGGAATTAAGGCCTTTGACAGCGTGGACCACCTGGCACTTATCCAGATAGCCCAATCAGCACAGAAAGAACAAAAAACATTCATCTGTCTCCGCCCAGTTGCGAGCTGGGGACCCTTTCGCGGTCGTTAAGGCGAACGTGATAACCTTCTACACTACGGACAACCGGCAACCAAGGTTGTGGCTCTGACCTTAACCAACAGCATCTTGGAACACGAATCAAAAATTACAGATTGTCTTTGCTGGTGTCAGTCCTGCAAATACCTTCTATTTTTAGCGGCACACCAAGCATTTCCAGTTGTCTGCGGGGAAACCTCTGTGGCGTTTCTTTTGGGCTGTTGTTTTCGTCTCATTTAATTTTTTTTGTTTCAACGTTATCCGAAAATATTGGGGTCTTGAGTCAACAGCCATCTGGTCATTGAAACTACTGTTTTAAAAGTATAGAGGACTGTCGGAGTGGAGGTTACTGCTGCCTAGGGTGGCTTTAATAATTTGTCTTTAGCACATGGTGTAAAGGAAGGACCATTTTCGTGAGTTAGAGATGTCCACTGATCAAAAGGGGAAGGCTCACTCAGGAAAAATATCTTTAGTGTTCATCAGCCGAAAGACAGGCAGGCTTGAAAATGGAAAGGAGTGTGGGTTAGGTTTTAGATCTAGGTCAACCAAGGATCTGCTTCTTGCTATTTCTGCAATCGAACTAAAGATTTACGTGACTGTCATTTAATTGCTATTGGACTGCAACAGGATTGGTAGCGTTCTGAGTTCCTCATCACATGAAAAAGACATATGGTACAATTGTCGGAATAAAAGAGAAGAGAGTCACTGTTACCGCCAGTTTCGAATGGGGGAACCCTGGTAGAAGCCGTGTGAGGCGTGAATGTGGCCCCCACTCCCCCCCACCACACACTACGGAAACATGCCATGCTGTGAAAATCGAGTCAAAATGTCCTTTTAAGTTGCAGGCTCGGTGAAAAGAACGCCAACAAAGGTTAACACCCTTCTAAAGCCCACTGTAGTCAAATAAGGGGTTCATACTTTTCTTCAAAAGGGATCAGCTGTTTATGCTCGGTTTCGAACGCGCAGGACCTTCGCGGGTTAGGCGAAAGTGATCGACCACTCACTACAGAAATCCTCTTCCTCTGTAGTGCTCATTTGGGACATATTTGTTTACCGTGATGTGCCCAAAAGCAAATAGACAATCTATGCGTAAATCCACAACACCACAGGCCAGAGTTATTCGGCATGGGAGTCTGCGCAGAATTCCAGAAAAATCTCCCCCTAACTTACATTGGAATATTAAAGGCATTTGCCCGAGTGGACCACCTGCATTACCCGGATAGGCCAAGTCAGCACAGAAAGAAACAAAACGCCTTCAATTGTCTCCGCCAGTTTCGAATGGGGACCTTCGCGTTGTAAGGCGAAACGTGATAACCTCTCACTACGGAAACCGGCAACCAAGGTGGTGTCTGACGCTTTTAATCGCAAGCCTCTTGGACCAACGAATCAAACTACAGATTGCTTTGTGATGTTCAGTCTGACAAAGACCTTTCTAGTTTTAAGCGGCAAACCAAGCATTTTCCAGTTGTCTGCGGGAAACCTCTGTCGGCGTTTCTTTTGTGCTAGTTTTTGTGTCTCATTTTTAATTTTTTTTTTTTTAACGTTATACTGAGGATAATGTACGGGAGCTGTGCATCACCCGGCAATGAGTTCATTGCAAAACTGTCTGGTTACACGGTTAACGTAGCGACTGTCCGGCGTGGAAGTTACTGCTGCCAAAGTGCCATGGGTAGCGTTGAGTTCCTCATAATCAGAAAGGCCACATTGTACAATATTGAGGTGAAACGAGAGTCACCTTGTTCCGCCCAGTTTCAACCTGGGGGACCTTTACGCGTGTGAGGCGAAACATGATAACCACTACACTACGGAAACCTGCCTGCTGAGAAACAGTCCGAAACCTTTAAGTGCAGGCTCCGGTGAAAAGCGCACAAAGGTAACACTTTCTAAAACCCACTGTAGTCTAAGGGGTTCATACTTTTCTTCAAAAGGGATCAGCTGTTTTTCTGCTGGAGTTTTACAGAACAGAGGACCTTTGTGCGTCTTAAGGCGGAGGCATTTGGTATGCTACAAACTCTCAAAGGAGTCAGCTGAACAGGACCGAGGACCTTCCATGTGGGGAAGCGACGTGAGTGATGCCCCTTTCACCGTGACGCGCTGCTGAAAACGGTCGAGCTTAACTGGGTGAGGCCCGGTGGCGCTGGTGACTTTCTAAAGCCGCTGCAGTCCAAAGGGGTTCTGCGCCTTCAAGGGATCGCTGTTTAACCAGGTTTGGAATAGCCGAGGACCTTTCAGCCGATGTTAAGTGAGCGTATTGTCCGCACGCTTCCACGAAACTCTCGATTTCTCTGGCGGTGCTCGTTTGGGAAATATTTGCTCACGGTGGTGACGCCAAACAAGGTTGTGTCTGACTTTTTCAACCCACGCCTTTGGAACGAATCAAATACAAGATTGCCTGTGCTGTCAGGTAAAGGGGGGAAGATCTGCAAAATAAAACCTTCTATTTTTAGCGGCAAAAAACCATAGCATTTTTTTCCAGTTGATCTGCGGGAAACCTCTGGGGGTGGGCCGATTTCTTTTTGTGGTGCCTGTTTTGTTTTGGTCCATTCATTTTTTTTTTTTTTAAACGCTATAACGGAAATATTGGGCGATATTTGAGTTTTTTTTTTGATCTGTTCATTTTAGGAAATCCTGGTGTACAAGATGAGACTGTCGGCGGTGTGAAGTACGCTGCTAGTGTGGCTATAATTTGTCTTCACACCTGTGTAAATAAAGCGCCTATCGTGCGTAGAGCGATGGTCTCAACAGAAGGCCACTCAGACAAAATGCTTTCGTGTTCCTTTTTTTTTTTTTTTGCAGGCTTGAAAGGCCTACGAGGTGTTGGTTTAGGTTTTTTGTCTAGGTCAAACATGACGCTCTTTCATTCTGCATTTTTTTTTTTTTGACTGTATGCAGCCTTTTTTGGCCGTCTTCAGTTGAATTGGTAGCGTTTGAGTTTCCTCAACGAAAGCGTATAGACCGAAATTGTGAAAAAGAGATTCCACTGGTTCCCGTTGAGTTTCGAATGGGGAACTGAGGCTGTTCATGAAGGCGAAACGTGATACCCACTACACTCCGGAAAAAACAACTGGTAAGTATCGAGAAAGTCGGAAACCGTTAAAGTGAAGTCTACGCGGCCAAAGCACTTGCGTAACACTTCGAGTTCCATACTGTAGTCTAAATAGGCCAAGTTCATACTTTTCTGTCAAAAAGAGTAGTCACTTTTCCGCTCCCAAGGATTTCGAAAACCGAGGACCTTTTCGCGTGTTAGGCGAACGTTATGACACCCTACACTACCAGACAACTCCCTCAATTCTAACAACTGTAGTGAACAAACTAGCGGGGGAGAACTCATTTCCTACCGCTTGAAACAGGCCTTCTTAGCACCTTTCCAGGACAAGTCTGGCGTAAATCGGGAAAAGCGCAGGACAGAGTTAAACCTTGTCGGCATGACCCGAACGTGTAGTCTAAAAAACAAAAGGAATAGGGGTTCAATACATGGGGGGATAAAAATGGGGTACTTTGCTTCAAAGTGGATCACCTGCCTTAAGATTTCCAATTCAGCACAGAACGAACACAAGCCTTCATCTGTCTCCGCGAAAGAAAAAAACTGGAAGAGAATTATTGTTAAGGCGATCGTTATAACCTGTACACAATACAGAACCCGAGGACCCAGGTTGTGTCGACCTTCGCAACGATATAGAAAGGCTTGGAACACGAATCAAAGGACAGTGACCGTGGGAGGTTCGAGTCTGCAAATAAACTTCTAGACAGTAGCGGCAGCTCCGGAGCAACTCCAAGTTGTCGCCGGGACTCCTCAATGTGCTCTTTCTTTTGTGCTGTTGGGGTTCGTCTCATTTAATTTTTTTTTGTAAAATAGTTATACGAAAATTTGGGTCTTGAGTTAACCAGACCAATCTGTAGCATTGCAAACTCCCTGGTTAAAAGTATAGAGACTGTCGGCGTGGAAGTTACTGTGCCAATTGTCTTGATTGGTAGCGATGAGGTCCTCCTCTGGCAAAAAAGCCAGTTGTACAATTGTGAAAAAGAGAGTCGCTGTTCCCGCCCAGTTTCGTAGTCTGCGGTTTCTTGTCGTCTGAGTGTCGAAACGCAGAATTTTCCAGTGACACTACGGAAACCTGTCTTGCTGAAAACTTAACCTTAAACTTAAGTGATAGGCCTCGCACGTGAAACCGCCACCCTCTGTATACACCAAATAAAGCCCACTGTAGTCTAGAAAGGGCGTCATATTTTTCTTCAAAAGGGAGCAGTTGTATTCTGCTCGGTTTGCAACCGAGGACCTTCGGTGTTAGGCGAACGTGATGACCACATAAATACAAGAAACTCCTTCACTTCCTCTGTAGTGCCTCACTTATGAAATATTTATACCGTGTGTGCACCAAAAGCAATAGACGCAATCTGGTAACGGAATCCCACACACAAACAGGACAGAGTAATCGGCATGACAGTCTGACGCAGAAATTTCCTGAAAAATCTCCCATTAACTTACCTTGGAATTAAGGCTCTGTTGCAGCGTGTACCACCTGCTACAGGGATAGCCAATTCAGCACAGAAAGAACAAAAGCCTTCATCTGTCCTCCGCCCAGTTTCGCCGTGGGGCTGTTCGGCGTGTACGGCGAACGTGATACCTACTAAACTTGCGGGAAACCGGAAACAAGGTTAGTGTCTGACCTTTAAACGCACGGCTGGGGTGGAACACGACGTCAAATACAGATTTGCCTTGTGGCTTTTCCGTCTGCAAATTTTTTTTCTATTTTTAGCGGAAACCAAGCATTTTTCCAGTTGTCTGCGGGGAAACCTCTGTGGACGTTTCTTTTGACTGTTCGTTTCGTTTCTCATTAAATTTTTTTTTTTTTTAAACGTTATTACGAAAATATTGTGTCTTTGAGTTCACCAGCAGCCATCTGTTTCAGTTGAAACTACGCTGCTTTAAAAGTATAGAGACTGTCGGCGTGGAAGTTACTGCTGCACAAAGTCCTTGGTAGCGTTGAGTTCCTGCTAAACAGAAAGCCATTTGTCAATTGTGAAAACAGCGGAGGTCACTGTTCCGCCCGTTTCGAAAACTGGGGACCTGTTCGCCGTTGTGAGGCAAACGTGATAAAACCACTACACTACGGAAACCTGCATGCTGAAAACAGTCCGAAACCTTTAAGTGCAGGCTACGGTGAAAAAGCGACAAAATCACACTCTAAAGACCACTGTAGGTCTAAAGGGGTTCAACTTTTCTTCAAAAGGATCGGCTGTTTTGCCGGTTTCGAACCGAGCAACCTTTCGCGTGTTAGGCGAACGTGCATGACCATACACTCAGAAAAGTCCTCAATTCCTCTGTAGTGCTCATTTGAGAAATCATTTATAAACCGTGATGTGCCCAAAGTCAAATAGCGAAATATGTCTGTTAAGCCCACACACAACAGGACATAGTTAATTCGGCATGGCATTCTGCGCAGAATTTCCCTGAAATCTCTCCCCTTAACTTAACTTGGAATTAAGGCCTTTGCAGCGTGGAACCACCTGCTTACCAGATGAGCCAATTCGCACAGAAAGAACAAAAGCCTTCATTGTCTCGCCCAGGTTTCGAATGGGGACCTTTCGAGTGTTAACGCGCGAAGTGATAAACCTCACACTACGGAAAACCGGAAACCAAGGTTGTGTCTGACTTTTAACGCACGCTACTTGGAACACGAATCAACTTCAGATTGCCTTGTGCTGTTCCAGTCTGCCAAATACCTTTTATTTGAGCGCAAAAACCAAGCATTTTTCACAGTTGCTGCGGGAAACCTCTGTGGCCGTGTTCCTTTTGTGCGTTTTTCGGTCTCATTTAATTTTTTTTTTTTAAACGTTGTACGAAAATGGGTATTTGAGTTCACCAGCCATAGCTGTCATGAAAATACCTGGTTAAAATATAGAGACGGTCGGCGGGAAGGTACTGTGCAAAGTCTGTGCGTAGCGTTGAGGTTCTCCTCAACAGAACGACAATTGTACAATGTGAAAAAGAGAGTCACTGTCCACGCCAGTTTCGAAACGGGGGACCTTTAGCCGTGTGAGGCGAACGTGAAAACCATTACACTACGAGCAATATGCGCATAAACGAAAAAAACTTTAAGTGCAGGCTCGGTGAAAAGCGCACAAAGGTAACACTTCAAAAAACCAAATCTATTCCAAAACGGTTTCAAACCTTTCTTCAAAAGAGGACAGCTGTTTCTGCTCGGTTTCGAACCGAGGACCTTTCGCGTGTTAGCGAAGTGATGACCCACCACCACTACAGAAACTCCTCAATTCCTCGTTAGGGCTCATTGTGGGAGGAATATTATAATAAAAAACCGTGGAAGTGCCCAAAGCAAATAGACAATCTGCGTTAAATCTCCACACACAACAGGACCGAGGTTAATTCCGGCATGGCGGTCTGCGCAGAATTTCCCTGCAAAATCTCCCTCTAACTTGACCTTGGAATTAAGGCCTTTGCAGCGTGGCACCACCTGCTTACCAGATAGCCAATTCAGCACAGAAGAACAAAAAGCCTCATCGTGTCCCGCACAGTTCGAATGGGGACCTTTCGCGTGTAAGGCGAACGCTGATACCCTCTATCACTACGGAAACGGCAAAATAGTTGTGTATGACCTTTCAAACGCACGCCTCTTGGAACACGAACAAATTACATAAGCCTTGTGCTGTCAGTCTGCAATATCCTTCTATTTTAGCGGCACCAAATACCACGCATTTTTACAGTTGTTCTGTGGGAAACCTCTGTGGCGGTTCTTTGTGCTGTTTTTCGTCTCATTAATTTTTTTTTTTTTAAATTACTAGGAAATATTGGGTCTTTGAGTTCACCAGCCATTGTTCATTGAGACTACCTGGTTAAAAGTATAGAGACTGCGGCGTGAAGTTACTGCTCGCCTAGGTGGCTTTAATAATTGTCTTCACACCTTGTGTAAAGAAAGGCCATCGTGACGAGAGCTGCTGTCAACAGAAGGCACCTCAGCCAAATATCTTTCGTGTCTCAGACGAAAGCCAGGCAGGATTGAAATGTCACGCAGTGGGTTTAGGATTTTCGCTCTAGGCGAACCAATGACTGCTCTTTCATTTATGCATCAACTAAGCATTAGTGACTGTATCAGGCATCTTGGCTGCAAAGTCTGGGTAGCGTTGTGTTCCTCCTCAACAGAAAGCCCAATTGTTTACATGTGAAAAAGAGAGGTCACTGTCCCGCCAGTTTCGAAAACTCGGGGGACCTTGCGCGTGTGAGGCGAACGTGATAACACTACACTACGGCAACATTGCCTGCTGAAACACCCAGTCCGAAACCTTTTGGAAGTGCAGGCTCGTGTGAAAAGCGCACAAGGCTACACACGTTTCTAAAGCCCACTGTTAGTCTAAAAGGGGTTCTATACTTTTCTTGCAAAAGGGCCATCACCTGTTTTTGCTTCGGTTTCGAACCGAGGACCTGTTAAAGATGGTGTTAGGCGACACGTGCACAATAGAGCACACACACATAAACAACGCTACACAGCACACAGTATCCGATACCCCGACGGAGGCGGTGCCTATAGGTCCTCGAGGCGTGAGGTGCAATTTGGGAAATATTATATACCGTGAGTGCGCCCAAAAGCAAAATAGACAATCTGCGTATACGATCCCACAAACAAACAGGACAGAGTTCATCGGCATGGCAGTCTGCCGCCAGAATTTCCCTGAAAAACTCCCCTTAACAAACATTAACCTTGGAATTAAGGCCTTTGCATGCGTGGACCCACCTGCTTACCAGATAGCCAATCAGCACAGGCGAATGTGCAGTAACCAAAAGCTTCCAAATTCTGGTCGCCCGAGCCCACTGGGAGCAGTTCGACGCGATGGGGAGCATTGAACCGTTTCGCGTGTGGAAGGCGAAGTGATCAACCGCTACACTACGGAAACCGGCTACACCGCATCCCGGGTTGGTGTCTGACCTTTTCAACGCACAGCCTTCTATGGAAACACCGAATCAAGTCAATAAATTGCATTGAGATGTCACGTCTGCACAGACTCTGGCTTAGCGGGCCAACCAAGCATGTTTTCCAGTCTGTCTGCAGGGAAAACCTCTGGGGCCGTTTCTTTGTGCGTTTTTTCGTCTCATTTAATTTTTTTTTTTACCACACGCTGTAGACCGAAAGGTAGTGGAGTCCTGTGCAACGTTTCACCAGCCATGCGTTCCATACTGAAAACTTCCCTGGGTTAAAAGTCCTAGGAGACTGTCGGACGTGGAATTTACTGCCTCGCGAACTAGAGAGCGATCCTTGGTAGCGTTCAGAAGGAGTTCAGGCAACTCAACAGAGCACAGCGCACGGTGAATACCCATAGTGCCCCAAAGAGAGTCACTGTTCTCCGCCCAGTCGAAACTAAGCGAGGGAACCTGGTCGCGTTGGAGAGGCGGAACTGTGAGAGAAACCGCTACACTACGGAATACCCTGCCTGCTGAAAACACGCCGAAACATTTTGAAGCTGCCAAAGGATCGGTGAAAAGGCAAAGCTAAACCAGGTAACACTTCTAAAGCCACTGTGTATAAAAGGGGTTCTATACTTTTCTTCAAAAGGATCGCTTCAGCCTTTGGTTTCCCGCCAACCTGCGGACCTTTCTCACAAAGAAATAACGGATGACCCTCACTACACCACAGAAACCTCACCTCTCTATAGTGCTCATTTGGGGAAATATTTATACCTCGCGGATGTGCCCAAAAGCAAGATAGGACAATCTGCGCGAAATCCCACAATACACAACAGGACAGAGCATCCGTGCATGGCAGTCTGCACAATTTCCTGAAAATCTCCCCTTAACTTACCTTGGGAATTAAGGACTTTGCAGCGTGGACCACCTCCGTTACCAGATAGCCACATCTCAGCACAGAAAGAACAAAAGCTTCATCTGCTCCTACCAGTTTCAAACTGGGACCTTTCATGATGCAAGTAAACGGATACCTACACCACGGAAACCAGCAGAACGCTAGGTCTGACCTTTTCTTAACCCATCACTTCTGGAACACGAATCAAATTACAGATTGCTTTCTGCAAAGGCTCTAGCTCTGTAAATACCTTCTCATTTCTTAGCCGCAAACCAAGCATTTTTCCAGTTTGGTCCTGCAAGGGAAACCTTCTGTGGGTGCCATTTCCCCTTTTGTGCTGTTTTTCCGGGGTTCTCATTTAATTTTTTTACGTTTTAAATCTTATAGACGAAATATTGGGTCTTTGAGTTCACCCAGGCCCATCTTTTCATTGAAACTACCTGGTTAAAAGTATAGAGACTGTCGGCGGTGGAAGTTACGCTGCCTAGTGTGGTTTAATTGCTGTTCTGCACCCAAAAAAATACATATCGGACGTAGAGCGCTGCTCAAACAGTTTCCGCCACTCAGACAAATACCTTTCGTGTTCCTCGTGACGCAAAGCCAGGTAGCTCTGAAATGTCATGAGTGTGGTTGAGGCTTTATCGGTGGGTCAAACAATCACTGCTCTTCATTTCTGCATCAACTACAGCTTTAAGGGATCTGTATTCATGCCTCTCGTCGAAGTCTTGGTAGCGCTGAGTTCCTCCTCAACAGAAAAGCCACACTTGCACAATGGTGGAAAAAAGAGCATCACTGTTCCCCGCCAGCTCTGAAACTGGGGACTTTTAAGCGGTGAGGCTTAACGTGATAACTCACTTCTCACACTACAGGTAAACCTGCCTGCTGCAAACAGTCCGAACTTTAAGTAAAGGCTCGGTGAAAAGCATATCACGCAGCATTACTTTCTTAAGCTCTCCACTGGGAGTCTGCAAGCAGTTTCTACATTTCTTTTCTTCAAAAAGGACCAGTTGGGGGGGTCGACAAGCCGGAACGCGTGTTAGGAGGGAAAAGGGTTTTGATGACTCCAACCTTACCACTACACTTAGCGCAGGAAACGCATTACGACTCACCCGTAAGTGCCTTCATTTGGGAAGAAATATGTATACCGTGGATAAAAGCCCAAAAAGCCAAATAGGACAACAATCGCGCGTAAAATCCCACCCCACACCAAAAAAAGGGCGACATGATGTTATATTAAATTTACGGCATGGGGCCAGTTTCGGGACAGGGGAATTTCCTGGAAAAAATCTCCCAATTAAACTTTAACCTTTGGGAAATAAGGGGCATTGCACAAGCGGTGGGACACACCAACCAGATTTAAGCCAATCAGATTATGGACACAAAGTTTCCACACACAAGGGGAAAGAAGAACAAAAAAAAAGCCTTCCATTCTGTTCATACGCCCAGTTCGAAACACTTGGGGGGGTGGGCTACCACTTTTCGCGCAGTATAGGCGGGGGAACAGTTGATACCACCTCACACTACGGGAATAAAAAACCGGGCAAATAAACCCAAGGGTTTGTTGTCGGGGACCGTTTCAAATACGGCCCACGCCTCCCTGGAAAACGGAAATTCAAATACAGATTGGCACTTGTTGGCTGTGTCCAGTCTTTGGCAAATACCTTCTATTTTTAGCGGCAAACTAAGCATTTTTCCAGTTGCCTGCTGGAAACCTCTGTGGCATGTTTTTGTTCTGTGGTTGTCGGTTATTTCATTTTTTTAAAACGTTGTACGAACAATATTTTATATTGGGTCTTTGAGTTCCCCAGCCATCTGTTCATTGAAACTACCTGGTTAAAAGTATAGAGGGGACTGTCGGTGTTGGAAGTTACTGCTGCCCACGTCTAGGACGTTGAGTTCCTCCTCAACCAGAAAGCAAATTGTACAATTGTGAACAAAGAGAGTCACGTTCCGCCCAGTTTCGAACTGGGGAACTTTCGCGTGTGTGCAGGCGAACGTGCTAACCACTACACTACGGGAAGCCCCGCTGAAACCAGTCCGAAAACCTTTAAGTGCAGGCTCGAGTTGAACGCGCACAAAGGTAACACTTCCTAAAGCTACTGGAGTTAAAAGGGGTTCATACTTTTCTTCCCAAGGGATCAGCTGTTTATGCTCGTTCGAAACCGAGGACTTTCGAGTGTGTTAGGCGAACGTGTCGATGACCACTACACTACAGAAACTCCTCCAATTCACCGCTGTAGTGCTCATTTTGGGAAATAGTTATACCGTGAATGTGCCCAAAAGCACATAGCCAATCTGCGAAATCCCACACACAACAGGACAAGAGTTATTCGGCATGGCATCTGCGCAGAATTTCCTGAAAAATCTCCCCTTAACTTCCCTTGGAATTAAGGCCTTTGCAGCGTGGACCCACCTGCTTACCAGATAGCCAATTCAGCACAGAAAGAACAACAAGCCTTCATTCGTCTCCCGCCCAGTTTCTTCGAACTGGGACCTTTTCGCGTAAGGCGAACGTGATAACCTCTACACCACGGAAACCTGCCTGCTGAAAACAGACCGAAACCTTAAGTGCAGGCTCGCGAAAAAGCGCACAAAGTTGCACACTTCTAAAAGCCCACTGTAGTCTAAAAGTGTCTCATACTTTTCTTCAAAAGGGATCAGCTGTTTCTTGCCTCGGTTTCCTCAAACCGAGGACCTTTCAAGCAGTTAGGGCTTAACGGGATGACCACTACACTGGGCAGAAACCTCCTCAATTCCTCTGTAGTGCTTATTTGGGAAATATTTATACCGTGATGTGCCTAAAAGCAAATAGACACCCATGCAGAAATCCCACACACAACAGTGACAGAGTTAATCTCGGGCATGGCAGCTCATGCAGAATTTCCTGGAAAACTCCCCCTTAACTTAATACCTTGGAATCAAGGCCTTTGCAGCGGGGACCACCTGCTTACCAGACAGCCAATTCAGCACGGAAAGAACAAAA
>NC_056586.1:29023398-29026455 GCF_018340385.1 Cyprinus carpio | reverse complement strand
AAAACATTTATGGATGCCTTTGCATATAATTTTTTTTTTTTTTTTATGTTAATATTGGTCTTATTTCACATACATAGGCTATCTTTAATTATGTGTTTGTTTGTTGTTTTGCAGTTTTCAATACTAAGTTGATTTGTGTTCAAATACTACTGTTCTTTTAAAAGTTCAGTCCTTTTAATACTAGATTAATAATTTGTTTAATCTGCTATTGTTTTCTTCTTTGTGCTGAAAAAGTTTGTTTCTATTAATATTAGATTCATAATTTGTTTTATCTGCTATTGTTCTTTTTATTGAAAAAGTTTATTACAGTAGCTGTAGCATTCTTTTTCTTGTCAATTAACTAACTTGTTTTTTCCTTGAGAATACTTTGCAGGTTGTATCACTTCAGCATTTCGTGAAGTAAGTGATTGAAAACATCCTGTAAAAAAATGCTCATTGAATATAGTACTTTTTGACTGTAGCATTAAAACCATTTTATAGTCCATTTTTAATCAGAGATCTGTTCAAACTCATAATGAAGAAAAGGTGACAAAGCATTTTGCTAAACAATTTCTGTTTAAGAGACAATGTGAAATCATCTACTTAATATTAATGTAATTATTATTAGAAAAAAAATCGAACAGATGATCAGGCGTTAAACTTGGATTTATTTAAATCCCATTTAGCTAAAAAAGAGGTAGTGAGTATTATGATCATAAATTATCAAAGGCTGCAATTTAACTAAATTCTAAAATTTGTTCTAATGTGGAGTATGTTTGAAAATTAAGCACTTTGTGTACATAGATGCAGAATGTGATGGTGTTTTCAGAGCACCTCTACAGAGAGATCATCACATTTACACAATTTCTATGTCTGTACATGCTTGTGGAGTACTCCAACTCTAACTCTTTGACAAGTTATTTCTTTTAGCCAATTAATGGGCTAGTCAGATATGTCATGGATTGTGCATATCATGTCTTTGTGGTCTGTTTCTCATATTTTGTCTTTTGTTCTTTTTGAAGGATGCCGCAGGAAGGTAGGAGATCAGAGCTCAAAAAAGTTTGTTGGGAGAAAGTTAGACCTGACAGGACAGACGAGTGTCAGCTAAAGGCGCTTCTCAGTTTTCGGATGGACAGCAGTACGAAGGTGGCGACAACCACATCTGGAGTTATATCCGATGCAGGCGTCTCATTGCCAGAGTGATGCAACGGTATGATGTTTTCTCAATGAAATCATCAGTGCAATATGTGCTAGCTCTGACATTCTTTGCCGCAACACAGTGAGGGAACTGTCGTTCAACAGCCTGATCTTGACAGAGTGGCGTAGAGGAAGGGGGATGCTTTGTATGTCGGCATTAAAATGCAGCTTATTGCTGAAGGAAGATTACCGAACAGATCCTTATAAGCTATGCTTGAAGTACTAGTGGAGCATCTCAACTTCTAACCATAACCATACCAGCGTCCAAAAAGTCAGCAAGTTGTGATGGGATATTCTGAGAGACAGAGGAACTCCTGAAATGGACGCCAAGTATGGATTCCTCTTGATGAAAGACTTTCAGTGTCTGTCAACAGATGTCAACCATGCACTGCTTATTGTTTCTCCAGAGTGCTTTGCGCGTGCTTCAGAGACAGATCCTGGAAGATATGGATTTTTTTTGATTCCCACGAACTGTGCTGAAGGTTTGCCTCACATCCTACTACAGATGAAACGGCAGTTATGCTAATCCTTTCACCAACCTTCATGACATGACCAACAGATTACTGAGCTTTTTTTTGGAATCGTGGTCCTCAAACTTCCTCTATGAATCTACGGCTGTTTCATTTTGAAATGGAGCAACAGTCAGGAGAAATACTTCATCTTCAGCTTCAGGAGTCACTCTCACAAGTTACTTCAACTCTGCTCAAACCACAAAGAAATGGAGTCCAAATCCCTGAAAATCTTTTTTTGCAGAGGACAAAACCAATGTGTCTTGAATGTCATCAAACAAACAAGCCAAGTGAAGAAGAAAAAAAAAGTGCGTAAAATGGCAAAAAAACAGTGTGCAGGACCTGAGGACAAAACTTCACATTTTGAAATTCGAGAACGAAAAAGAAGGGAATATGAGAAAGAGAAATATGCCACCAGTTTGCAGTTTCAAATTAAGAAAAGGCATGTCTCCAAGAAGTTTAATCAAGATCCTTTTGTCAGAAACAAAAAGAGAGAGTACTTTGTCAGGAGGTACCACACTGATGCTTTTTTCCAGAAGGAGAAGAAGGACTACATGGTCAGGAGGTACCATGACCTGATGCTCTTTTCCAGAATAAAAAGAGAGACTGGCATTGGTCAGGAAGTACCATACTGATGCTTTTCTTTCCAGAAGAAACAAGAAGGCCTACATATGTCAGGAGGTTCATACCATGATGTTTTCCAGATGTCGCTTGAAGAACTTTTGGTCAGAGGTACAAGAAAAAGAAGAAAAGACTACATGGTCAGGAGGTACCATACTGATGAAGTTTACCAGAAGAAAAATGAAGATGTTTTCCAAACAGGAGGTACCATACTGATGATGTTTTCCAGAAGAAAAAGAAGGACTACATGGCCAGAAGATACGTAAGTGATTCAGAGTTTAGGTCACATCACATTCTACGTTGTGCTCTCCAGAAGAAACAGAAGTGTCTCACCAGATCCTGGATTCCACATTCTTCACAAGTTGAGATGCATGCATTAAGGATCAATGAGAAAATACAGGCCATACATTCTTTTCAGCCAGGATACACCCAATTCTGATGCGCACAAACCAGCTCAGGTCCAACAGCTTGATGCAAAAGGCCAAGTATCTGCGTTTCGGGCATCAAATTCTGCATGGTCCAACTTACATCTGCACAGTCTGTCACAGGACCTCTTTTTCCAAATCAAGTCAAGATGTGTAATACAGAAATACAATGCATATGTCAAAATGTCTATATTACAGCCTCTTGCTTAAGCAGGTAAATATGTTCATGCTTGTGACAGTGCCTGCTCAGTTTCTGTGCAGTTCCTGAAGAGAGAAGATAAGAATGGATCTGCCACACTTGTGATACAGCCTGAAGAGAGGATCCA
>NC_056586.1:29022313-29022398 GCF_018340385.1 Cyprinus carpio | reverse complement strand
AAATCTGTGGTTTATTTATAAAGACAGCGCCTATTTAAAAATCTGTTTCGCCGATTTCGGAGAAGATCAGCTCCACGCGATCAGC
>NC_056586.1:29021747-29022010 GCF_018340385.1 Cyprinus carpio | reverse complement strand
ACTGTTCATGTCCAGAAAGGTAATAAAAACATCATCAAAGTAGTCCATGTGACATCAGAGGGTAAGTTAGAATTTGTTGAAATACATATTGGTCCAAAAATGATGACTTTATTCAGCATTGTCTTCTCTTCCGGGTCTGTTGTGAGCGCGACTTGACTGCTGTGACTGTTGACGTACGACGCTGCTGACGTGTTTTCTTTGTTATTGGGCACACCAGAATACACGTCAGCAGCGTCGTACGTCAACAGTCACAGCAGTCAGTC
>NC_056586.1:29020688-29021578 GCF_018340385.1 Cyprinus carpio | reverse complement strand
AGAAAGCTCTCGGACTAAATCTAAAATATCTTATACTGTGTTCCGAAGATGAACGGAGGTCTTGCGGGTTTGGAACGACACAAGGGTGAGTCATTAATGACATAATTTTCATTTTTAGCTGAACTAACCCTTTAAAATGAAAATAAAAAGGAAATTGATATAATATTTTGTTTCATTGTATTGTAGGCTGTATATATACACATTTCCCTGAACGACTATTATTATGTTTAAATGAAAACGAAAGGAGGCAGTGGTATTTGATATCATAGCCTATTTCGTCTTATTGTAAATATACAGTGAGGAAAATTGCAGTAGCCAAGGCAAGCTGACTGATGTTAAGTACGCTGTTGTTTGCAGAATTACCAGACTTGCGTCGTTTTGTCCGCGAGAGATCACACTCCCGAGTCGAACTACCGAGGATGCAAGTCCGACATTTGCGTACTCTGTATTGAGAAACACGCGCAGGCTTACGTCACCAGACTATTTGCCTAATCTTCACAGTACTTTAGACCGCGGTGGAAACGCTGAAAGCAACAGGTCTGTTGGGGAAAATAGTTCCTGGGGAAAAAAGTTCCTGGTACAATTGTTCCGGGTAATTTCAGTGGAAACGCGGCAATAGATATCACTTTATGGATATACAGCAAATGTGGGGGAAATTATGATTCACCCTGGTGCACTTCTGAATAGATGTATTATAGCAAACCGGGTTTAATGAATTTCACACCTAACAAACAGCATTATGGTCATTTCACACTGCCACCAATTTTGTTTTGTTTGGTCAGTGTGTTCATCCTGTTGGAGTATGGCAAGTGTGAAAAGTTAATTTGCAAAAACTGATAAATGCCATTTTTTTTTAAAAAAAATGTGCATTATTCTCGACGTATAGCGCA
>NC_056586.1:29020285-29020384 GCF_018340385.1 Cyprinus carpio | reverse complement strand
AGCTTCACCATCGATCTGGCATGGCAGATGACCATTACAGACTGTTTCACTTTGAAGTGAGGCTCAGTCACAGTACTCGGTTCTGTCTTACCAGTATTC
>NC_056586.1:29018059-29019714 GCF_018340385.1 Cyprinus carpio | reverse complement strand
TTAAAAACAACAGAATTTATTCAAAATAGAAATTTTGACAATATTCTAACAGTATCACTTTTTGTCCATTTAACACCTTAATCCTTGCTGAATAAAAGTATTCTAAAAGTTTCTTTAAAAAAAGAAATGTACTGACCAAACAGTAGTTTATATTTAACACACACACACAAAAATATATTTTGAATAAATACTGTTATTTATACTTTTTATTTATCAAATAATCCTTAAATAATATCACAGGTCCCGAAAAATATTAAGCAGCACAACTGTTTCAAACACCTGATAATAAATCAGCATAATTTAATGATTTCTGAAGGATCATAATGATGCTGAAAATTTAGCATGGCTTTACAGTAATCAATTATATGTTAAAGTATATTAAAATATAAAACTGTTATGTTAAATTGCAATGATAGGCTATTTCACAAAATTACAGTTTTTTCTTTATTTTATCAAATTTTTAATTATCTGTTCACATCTTATTTTTTATTATCTGTATGTTGTTGTTGTTGTTGTCTCTGTGTTCTGGAAGCTTGTGACACTAAAAAAAATTCCTTGTATGTGCAAACATACTTGACAATAAAGCTCTTTCTGACTTTGCGTGTGTGTAATAGCTATACAGTAGGCCTAACTTAAGGATAACTTTAGAGTTAATGGACTGCTTTTGGTGCTTGACACTTCATTGGTCATTTTGTTGTTTAAGATTCAAGGTAAAGTTAAAGTATGAAGTTAATTTAATATAAATAGTTTCATCTGTTTAACAACATTACCACTTACATTAAAGAAAGGCGACTTTCCTTATTGATCTCTATCTTCCCCTCGCAGGTAAAATGCGTTTTTTTCTTGCATGGCTGGATGGTTTGGAATCCACGTTGTTTACGCATTCTCCCAAACTGGTTAACGTTAGCTGAGGTGAAGCTTGTGGACGTTAAGAAAACCTAACTCAGTTAGCGAGAGACCCGCTGCAGCTGTAAGCAGGCGGGAGCGAGCGACCAGCCCGGCAGGAGGGTTTAACTTAGTCTTAAGGCCTCCTCGAACGGATATGCTCACAAATCAAACACTGGTCAAAAAAAGAAAAATAGATGCTCAACAGAGTTTGGTATTAGTATGGTCTAGGTGGTCATGGCATATGCCTTAAATACGGGACAAACTGCGTTCCATACAGCTTTCATAATGCTTCTTTAAAGCCTTAAATACAGGATGATACCATATTATACAGAACGGTTAAATTAATTCGCTTTTTTTAATTCATCCATTAACAAATTGCCAGCAAAACATTTACAAAGCTATAAAAAAAACTCATATACACATGATATGTGATTAAAATCCCAAACTTTCATAAATAAGAGCTCAAATCTATAGCTAGCTACTTCCTCTTGTAGTTAGCCTCTCTGTTAGCTCATGGTTGTGGGATAAGCATGGACTTATTCCTATGACACTTGAACCATTTCTGTAAAGTAAATATTCAACAGAACGTGTGTCAATTACATGTAAGAAAGTGTCAGAAAAAGTTCTATGTATTATTTGTGTAATTTTAGGGACTAAACTTACCTGAAAGCAGTAAAAACAACAGTGAGAGACGGAGAGATTTGCTACTTCTCAGCTGAGCTGCCGCCCCGTTTCCATGGTAACTCCCTCCACAGTTTAAATGCGCG
>NC_056586.1:29014909-29016269 GCF_018340385.1 Cyprinus carpio | reverse complement strand
AGATTATACATATTTTATCACGTTTACATATTTTAGTAAATTAAAAACAGTAAATAAAATCACAACTTGAAAGAGATCCTATAATAATTTAATACAGCTTTTCTGTATATTTTATTTTATACAGTATATTTTATTGAATGCTATTAAATAATGTTTTGTTATAATGTCAGAAACTCTTCTGAAGCTCATGTCAGTCTTGTGAAGAATCAATTATATTCATGATATGAACATCAATTCAGATCTGATCTTAAGTTAATTTCTCATCTGTCTCTCTCTCTCACACACACACACACAAAAAAAAAAAAACACACACCCCCCCCCCCCCCAACTCAATTCAATTCAATATGTGCTTCAATTCATATTGCTTTATTGGCATGACATATTTAGGTACCTATTGCCAAAGCATTGTACATAGCAGAATAAAAACAAACAAAACAAAAAAATATATAATATATATCCATAAACAAATAAAACAAAAATACATGTAAAATACATCCATATGTATATATTTATATAAACATTGATGGTATTACTAATGTAGATGTGTTCACTCTTTACCTCTTAGTTTGTGGCATTTGTAAACAAAGAGTAATAACATACATCAACAAGTAACATCACCAATCAATAATTTTAACTTATCAAGTTCACTGAGTGACTGGAACTCAGGAGTGTTCTGCTGTATTTGACTGTACAGTGCGTCTCTTAAGGATGTGTATTTGTCACAGTCTCAACTGATCCTGACCTACATTCGTTACAGACTCGCTCTTCTTTAGGTAACCAGGTCTTTCTATGTCGTCCTCTCTCTATGGCCAGCTGGTGGTCACTCAGTCTGTACTTGGTCAGTAAATGTCTGTGTGTTATATTCCTGACTGAAAGCAGATAGTCAGCCATACTGTACTCTCTGTTGAGTTTCAGATAACACTGGAGACGACTTTGGTCTTTGGTTTGTTCTTTCCAATACTGTATGTATGTCTCCTTGTCTTCATTCATAATTTCTTTGATTTTTCTATGTTTTTCAGGATTGTTGATATCGAGTGCTTTAAAATGAAGAGAATCTTCCGAACTAGAGTTTAAGTGGATCCAAAACTTTTTTTAATGATTAGATTTAGGGGGAGATGGCCTAACTCTGCTCTGCAGGTGTTATTAGGAGTGTTTCTGTGCACATGAAGGATGCTTCTGCAGAACTCGACATGCAGAGCTTCTAAAGGGTGTTTATGGCTGGAGTTACTTGCTGGGCCCCAGATCTCGCTTCCATACAGGGCAATGGGCAGAATGACACTATCGAAGATCTTTGTCCAAATTCTGATGGGGATGTTTATTTTTAATAATTTAATTCGTATAGCGTGCAGTGCCCTGTGGG
>NC_056586.1:29014662-29014765 GCF_018340385.1 Cyprinus carpio | reverse complement strand
GCCTCAAATAACTTTTAATCAATGTGTTTTTGCAGTGCAGCAATGCATTTTGTTTCTACACTGTTTACCATTTTTAAAGCTATTATTATATTAATTATATTAT
>NC_056586.1:29012673-29013056 GCF_018340385.1 Cyprinus carpio | reverse complement strand
GCCCCCACACAAGGTGTATGGGCGAGTATTTCCCCTGCACAGCCTACTGTGTCAATCCCTGTAGCTGAGGATTATTTCCAGATGTTGAGGAAAGCCTGGAATAATCCAAAAGCGGCACCCCAGTTTAATGCAGGATGTAGACGGTTTGTTAAGTTGAGAGTGGTATGGGGAACATGCCGTCAGTGGAGCGAGAGATCGCAGCTTTAACCGCTTTGGAACCTGATAAGGTTACTGACAATCCTCGTTGTCCCGGTAAGGAGTGCCAAAAGACAGACCGGTTAATGAGCCAGGCATATAATGCAGCTACTCGGGCAGCCCGTTCAGGAAATGCTCTAGCAATAGTTTTGGCTGCGTTAAGAAAGGTTGTTAATAAAGAAGAGCGT
>NC_056586.1:29008613-29011674 GCF_018340385.1 Cyprinus carpio | reverse complement strand
AAGATGGTAGAAACATCTTTAATAGTTGCAAGCTTTGGTATTAACTTTGCACAAACTATCATTCTCTAACAGGAAGAAGGTTTTCAGCACGTTGGGGGGCTTTCGGTCTGTGTCATTTGCTCAATTGGCCCTAGGACAGATTTTCTGTCAGACAGAATCGCTAAAAACTGAGGCGATGTTATGGCTTGCGGAGAGCTCGAAAGCATAAAAGTCATGATCATAAAACTGGAAGTACTCATGTACTAGAATTTTTGGGTTCCTTCAAAAAAAAATTTGCTAAAACATTCCTTTTAAGATGTGTTACAAACATCTTTAAATATGGGCAGAAAGACGTAGGCCTTATTCACAATGCCAAACCATCATATCGCTGCTGGTGACAGGAGATAAAGGTTTTCCAAGGCACTTATTGGGCTAATACTGTCTTTATTCTGATCATATGCTTAGGTTGCACTACAGCAGGAAGTGGTGTTCTGGTCCCCCACGAAGCGCTAACTGAGGTCGTTTTAAAAATACTCTTAGGAGCTCAAACTTGATAATTCATGATCATAAAACTAACTAGTACCTCACCTGAACTCTGTTTTTCTGGTGCATTGCCTAAAACATTCCATGTAGATAATGTTAGAAACATCTTTAATAGTGAGCAAGCTTATTCTCTCTCTTAATAACTTTGTACAAACTATCAGTTCTTTCTCTATCCGAGAGAAAGAAGGTGTTTTCGCACTATGTAGCACTCTGGCTTCTTCTGACATTAAGCATTTGCTCAGTTGCTCTATTCTCTCTTGGGGTCTGTTTCTGGCTACTTTCTTAAGCAGCTGTTGCTGAGCGTTTTCTGCACTACCGTGAATCTCAACACTTAAGTTCATGATCATAAAGCTTAGTACCGCTAACACAGATCTGGTTACCGTTCATTGCTAAAAGGATTCCTTAAGGATTTGATCGTCTTTATATGGGCACGCTTTAGTCTCAACTTTGAACAAACTATGATCATCAACCTGTAAGGAAGGTTTCAGCACGTTGGGCTTTCTTTCGTTCATTTGCTAAACATTGTCAGTGTAAGATGTTAGAAACCTCCTCTCATTCTTTTCATTTTAGGGGGGGATTGAATTGGTCCTAGCTTATTGTGGGCGAACCAAGGTTATGTTACGTCTAAACTTGCAACTCACTGATCATCTGTTTTCTGCCCTGACGAGAAAAGTTTTCCCTTTTCCTTTTTTCCTGTTTTTCCTTTCATCAAACTGTTAGCTTGCAAAGCTGTTAGTCTTAACTGGTGCACGAAAAGAGTTGTGACTGTACCAGAGTAAACCCCACCGCCAAACCGCTAAACTGAGTGTCTGTCTGTGCATTTGCTCAATTCACTACCTAAGTTCATGATCACAGAGCACTAAACTGACGTTTTATGCTTATACGCTCAACATAAGTCATGTTCATCATGAATAGCAACCACTGAATCTGTTTTCCTATGCATGGACTAAAAACATTCCCATTTTAAGATGTTAGATAACTTATTCAATAGTTTTGCAAGCCTTATGGTCCCGTAACTTTTACAACTATCATTCCGATCAGTCTCATAAATCTAATCAGAGAACGGAGGTTTTTAGTGAACTCGGGGCTTTCTGTTTCCTGTTCATCCCAGGTTTGGCTTGTCACTTACAGAGTTGTTTCTGTCCACAAGAATGCGCTAAACTGAGCGTTTTAATTGCTTAGTAATCTCAAACATGAGTTTCATGATCCTGAAAACTCACTTACCTGACTGAAATCTGGTTTTTCTCTGCAATTGCTAAAACATTCCTTTTAAGAGTTAGAAACATCTCTAATATGGCCAGCTTTATATTAATATTGTAAACAAACCATCATTCTCTGACAGAGCAAGAAGGTTTTCAGCACTTGCTGTGGGCTAGCTTTCTTTCTGTTCATTTGTTCAGTTGCACTAACAGAGTGTTTCTGTTCTAGAAAGCTCTAAACTGAGCCCTTTTATGCTTAGAAACTCAAACATAAGTTCATGATCATAAAACTAGTAACTCACTGAAATCTGTTTTTCTACATTGCTAAAACAATCCTTTTTAAGATGTTAGAAACATCTTTAATGTGGGCAAGCTTTAGTCTTAACTTTTGAACAAACTATCATTCTCTAACAGAGAAAGAAGGTTCTTCAGCACTTTTGGGCTTTCTTTTCAGTTCATTTTGCTCAGTTTGCACCTAACAGAGTGTTTCTGTTCAGAAGCCTCTAAAACTGAAGCTGATTTTATGCCTAGAAGCCTCAAACATAAGTTCATGATCATAAAACTAGTAACTCACTGAAATCTGTTTTCCTGCATTGCTAAATCATTCCATTTAAGATGTTAGAGGCATCTTTAATAGTTTACACAAGCTTTAGTATTAATCTTTGTACAACCTATCATTCTCTAACAAGAGAAAGAAAGATTTTTCAGCACTTCAGCGAGGTTTCTTTCTGTTCATTTATCACTCCAGTTGTCGCATCAACAGAGTGTTTCTGTTCACAGTAAGCAGCTAAACTGTCGGCGTTTCTGCTGCGCAAAGCTTTCAAACATAAGTTCATGATCATAAAAACTTGCAATTCACTGAAAATCTGATTTTCTGCATTGCTAAAAACATTCCATTTAAGATGTGCTAGAAACATCTTTAATATGGAGCAATCTTTAGTCTTAAGCCTTTGTACAAACTATCATTCTCTAGCACAAAGGAAAGAAGGTTTTCCAGCACTTGTGGGCTTTTCTTTCTGTTCATTTGCTCAGTTGCACTAACAGAGTGTTTCTGTTCACAGAAGCGCTAAACTGAAGCGTTTTATGCTAGAAGCTCAAACATAAGTTCATGATCATAAAACTAGTAACTCACTGAAATCTGTGTTCTCCGCATTGCTAAAACATTTTATTTATGGTGTTTGAAACACCTATAATGTGGACAAGGTTTAGTCTTAACTTTGCACTAACCATCATACTCTAACAGAGAAAGAAGGTTTTTCAGAACTTGTTTTGCTTTTCTTTCTGTTCATTTACTTGAGTTGCACTAAGAGAGTGGTTCTGTTCACAGAAGCTCTAAACTG
>NC_056586.1:29000660-29007613 GCF_018340385.1 Cyprinus carpio | reverse complement strand
GTGTAGTCAGTGTTATTCTCTCTGAACGTTTATTATCATGTCTTTTATTTCCTGTTTGTAAGCGTGTTATTTTAATTTTCCTGATTTTCCGAATGAGCCTTTGTCCATGTGTAGATCTGATCTCATCTTCCTTTTTCATCATGTTCATCTGGTACAATACTGTACGTAGATTATTAACTTCTTATACACAGGAAATTCCCACATTAAACAAACAACCATTTATAGGCTCTAGGACATTTGCATTGATAAGAATGCCCACAGGGATACTTTCAGATATAAAAACAGACTTGTTAGGTGAATGTTTTTTTTCATAAAAATAATACTACGTTTTAATTTTAACAGAATGTAATGAATACCAACTAGGCGGGCACAACGGCTCCGTACTTTTATGACGGTATATGGGCAACTCCAGGTCCTATATTTAAAATCAGTGGGTATTTATAGAATGTTGACAGTTAGGTACCAACAGGTGTTTTGGATGGTTGCTAGATGTTTGCTTACTGGGCTCCCTGCAATGTCTTCGACAGACTTGTACAATTTAAAACAATGTTATAAGAAATATTAACAAAATCCACACTGTGCTACATGGATCGCATAAATTGGGGTACGTCATGTATGTAGACGATGATGACACCTATTGCAATGTAGGCTACAAGGCAAATTACTATAGATTACAATAAACATCATTAGCATGCACTAGTGGTAAACAATAGAGTTAGATGAATCGCACTTTGGCAAGTGGTTTTCCAACCACAATATTGTTATACAGACACCTTGAACTTGAAGCAGGACCAACCTTTATGAGCCACAACCAAAGAACATCACCGGCGATTGTTTCACGTCGGTTCATCCTTTTGTTTGGGATAGGCCTACAATCGTCACAGTTGTTACAGGTCCTTCTCAAAAAAATTAGCATATTGTGAAAAAGGTCCATTATTTTCCATAATGTAATGATAAAATTAGACTTTCATATATTTTAGATTCATGGCCACAAACCAACTGAAATATTTCAGGTCTTTTATTGTTTTAATACTGATGATTTTTTGGCATTACAGCTCTGGAAAACCCACAAAATTGCCTATCTCAAAAAATTATCATATCATGAAAAGGTTCTCTAAAACGAGAATAGTAACCTACATCATCGGAATCAACTAATTATACCCTAAAAACACCTGCAAAAGATTCCTAAGGCTTTTAAAAACTTCCAAGCCTGGTTCATTACTCAAAACCGCGAATCATGGGTACGATTGCCGACCTGACTGCTGTCAAGAAGGCCAGCATGGACCCCCTCACAGCGAGAGGGGAAGACAACAGACAGAAATTTCTGAACGAATAGGCTGTTCCCAGAGTGCTGTATCAAGGCACCTCAGTGGAAGTCTGTGGGAAGGAAAAGTGTGGCAAAAAAACGCGCTTGCAAAACGAGAAGAGGTGACCGGACCCTGAGGAAAGTTGTGGCACGGAGAGGACCGATTCCAGACCTTGGCGGGACCGTGCGGAAGCAGTGGACTGAGTCTGGAAGTAGAATTTATCGAGCCACCGTGCACAGGCATGTCGCTTTTGAACCAGAAACAGCGGCAGAAGCGCCTGACCTGGGCGACAGAGTAAGCAGCACGGCGACTTTTGCTCAGTGGTCCAAAGTACTTTTTTCGTTTCGGATGAAAGCAACATTTGGCATGGCATTCGGAAATCAAGGTGCCAGAGGGTCCCTTTGAGAAGGACTGGGGAGAAGGAAAATGCCAAAATGACGGAAGTCCAGTGTCAAGTACCCACAGGGCAGTGATGGTCTTGGGTGCAATGTCAGATGCTGGTGGTGGTCCACGGTGTTTTTTATCAAGGCAGGGTTCAATGCAGCTAGCTATCAGGAGATTTTGGAGCACTTCAGATTCCATCTGCTGAAAAGCTTTTATGGAGATGAAGATTTCGTTTTTCAGCACGACCTGGCACCTGCTCACAGTGCCGAAAACCACTGGTAATGGTTTTACTGACCATGGTATTACTGTGCTCAATTGGGCCTGCCAACTCTCCTGACCTGAACCCCATAGAGAATCTGTGGGATGTTGAGAGACGCAAGACCCAACACTCTGGATGAGCTTAAGGCCGCTATCGAAGCATCCTGGGCCTCCATAACACCTCAGCAGTGCCACAGGCTGATTGCCTCCATGCCACGCCGCATTGAAGCAGTCATTTCTGCAAGAAGGATTCCCGACCAAGTATTGAGTGCATAACTGAACATAATTATTGGAAGGGTGACTTTTTTGTTTATAAAAACACTTTTCTTTTATTGGTCGGATGAAATATGCCTAATTTTTTGAGATAGGAATTTTGGGTTTTGACATGAGCTGTATGCCAAAATCATCAGTATTAAAACAATAAAAGACCTGAAATATTTCAGTTGGGTTTGCAATGAATCTAAAATATATGACAGTTTAATTTTTATCATTACATTATGGAAAATAATGAACTTTTTCACAATATGCTAATTTTTTGAGAAGGACCTGTATACTGGGCACATTCTGGTCAGTTTTTTTTTTTTTTTTTGGATCATCTGCTGTGGCGACTCCTGTAATACTGATTGCTTAGAAACATTATCTCTTTAACAAGCCACACAAACCATGACTATCATTTATTCTTTCCTTAGCAACCACCCCTTGCAGCAGTAGCAATTAAGTATAAACAAAGGCACAAGTAATGAGGAATACCATGTTATTGTATAAGGTAGTTTAGGGAGTGATGTAAATACCATAATGTAAGAATATGGTAGTCATTTAAAACCATGGTACGTATTACTATCTAAAACACCACTGTGGTATCACTGGTGTATTTTTGTAAGGGTACATCCAGATGATGTCCCACAATGATGCAAAAAAATTGATATGAGATTGCTCGACAATCCAGGTGAAAAACCTTTAACACAGATATGGGCTGATGATTAAATATTAAAATAGAACAGCCAGAAGGAGATTTCATATCAGATTTTTTATTACATTTCCTTTGGATCAGTGGAGCAGAGAGAAAAGAAGAGAAAAAGAAAGATTGTTCTTTGTTATGCCATTAGAGTGCAACTGAGGTCAGACCCTCTCTTTTATCATACCTGTCTCTCGTGACTCCTAATCACATGCAGACCTCCAGGCAGGTGACGATTGGTTGAGTGGAAGTCTGACCCCCTGAATGCAAGAAAATAGAGATTATACAGACACAGATGATATAGTTATTTGTGCATGTTGAAAGAAATGAAAACAGATTAGATCTGAAATAACTATGTACAAAATTTATTT
Source organism: Cyprinus carpio (assembly GCF_018340385.1). Classification (NCBI taxonomy): domain Eukaryota; kingdom Metazoa; phylum Chordata; class Actinopteri; order Cypriniformes; family Cyprinidae; genus Cyprinus; species Cyprinus carpio. The sequence goes on along the minus strand of NC_056586.1, from coordinate 29,004,338 downwards.
TCTGTTTAGGCAAACATGCATAAAAACTAATGGACCACCTACATTTCTACATGTTTTAATAGTATGTGAGTGATGTTAACATCATGAAAACCCCCACAATTCAAGAGGAACAGCAAACCAGGCTCATTGTAAAAATGTGCCCCTACATTTATTGTTTTTATTTTTATTTTTATTTTTTTATTATTATTTATTTACTTTTTTTGTAAAACTCTAAAAACCTGCCTATACAGCTGAAACACTGTTGGCATTAAAATGCCAAACAACCAACATGTGGTTCTTTGCACAATACTATGTTATTACCTCAAAACATTTTGCCTTAGTGCATAATTTGTAAACTAAAACATGTTGATGTTTCATCATAACCAGCTCCATATGTATGGATTTTGCAAAGCAAATGCAGAGCATATAGCCTCTTTCAGACTCTCAGCCCAAATCCAATTTTTGTACAAAATCTGACTGAAATCTGAACATATTTAGCTATTATGAATGGCAACAAACTACATGAAATCCGTTTTTTGCAAATCCTATTCAAATCGAAATTCTGGAAATGCATTTCAGTCTAAACTGCTCAGATCAGATTTTGTTAGGGATGTAATGATTAACCGCGAGTCGGTCGAAAATTGATTCAAATATGTGATGATTCAAATTTGTTGTGATGCCAAACAAATCGCAATACAATTGGAGTAGGAGCTTATATGAGTGTATCTCTGAGGGGAACTGACTATCTTTAGAAAAGTTTACATGGTAACTCTCTTTTCATCTTGCTTCTGAACAATGCATATTAAAGTAGTGGCTCATAGCAGCTCTGCTTTGTTTACAGAGGTAACCCAGGAAACACTGTGCATCATTGCTGTTCATAAGTGCCTCCTGCTGCCAGAGAGTGAATCTGCGTCTAATTCAGCTCGTCTGCCGTTTTCCTTTAGATATGTTTATAAAGTATAGTTTCACAAAACTAAAGTAAGACCATTCTGTTTTTGCTTCAAATTTCAAAATTATACAGGTCTAATTTAGATTCACATCTACTCATGCTGCATGTATGCTGCATCATCTGTGTTTGGATCATGATTAAAATCCAGTGGTTGACTCTAGATTTAAATGGAAATTAAAATTAAGAAATGTATTTTATTTGTGTAACTTGTTTGAGATTGGGGGTTGTTTTAAAATTTCAATTTAGTTTTATTATCAAATTTCACAAAGAAACGTGCAGCAATAGCCTAATTTACTGTATAATGTCTTCAACCTCATTTTGTTAAAAAAAAAAAATTGTGAGAAAATCGAATCGTGAGTTGAATGAATCCTTACATTCTTAGATTTTGTCTAAATTGTCCCACCCAGGGGCTGGCTATGCTTTGACCTAAGCCACACCCATTCTCAACTTCCACCTCGAGGAGGTCCCCAAAGCCAACCCAAGGCCAAACAACACGAGAACAAGTAAGTGATAAAACAATCTTTTATTTAAATATTTAAAATAGCTTGGGGAATAGGGAAAGGGCAATTAAAAACTAAACTCTGACTCGGACCTCCAGATGGGCTATGGCCGGGAAGAGGTCCAGGGAGCAAGGGGGCCACGGGGATCCGGGCGCGTGGGACTCGGGCCCCCGGCCGAGGTCTTAGGTATCCGTAGCGCCCTCCTTCTTCCTCCTCTTCGCTGAATACAGCTCACGGTAAGTACTGGTTCACACAGTTCGTTCTCGAGGTGCTCACTCTCTTTCTCTTCCTCCACAGGCAACGGTCTCTTTCTCGCTGATTACAGCTCACAGTAAGTACTGGTTCACACAGTTCGTTCCTTGGGTGCTCACTATCGCTTTCTCTCTTTCCCACAGGCAGCGGCGTAAGTACAGGTTTCCTCGTCTCTCCTCGTGTGTACCCCACTACTCTCTCTAGTTTTCTCTCCACAGGTATCAACTTAGGCACAATAGCACAGTTAGTTTGCGTTTGAATGGCTCTCACCTCTGGGCTGTACACAGCGTACTGTAAGTACAGGTTTCGCTCTATTCCTCCCGTGTTATTCCCTCTCTCTCCTTTTTCTCTCCACAGATATCAACTTGGGCACAATAGCACAGTTAGCTTTGCTTTTAATGGCTCTCACCTCTGGGCTGAACACAGCGTACTGTAAGTACAGGTTCCCTCTGGTTCTCCTTGTGTTACTCACTCTCTCTTTCCTTTCCTCTCCACAGGTATCAACTTGGACACAAAGCACAGTTACTCTGCCTTGGATGGCTTTCACCTCTGGGCTGGACACAGCGGACCGTGCTATCTCCGGAGATCTGAAGCACGCTCACAACATATTACTGTACTGAACTAGGCTAGGACCAGCAGTCTCCTTGTCCTCCCGCGACGAAGTGCGTGAAGGCGGGGGGTTTCTCCTGACAGGACACCACGGCAATACACAGCAGCCCAACAGCAATATACAACACCACGTCACGTCAAATTATAGGTTTTCACAGCACGAAGACCAACCCACCACACTCAGTGTACGAAAGGACACCCGGTCTTCCTTCACTTCGCTTGGTTCGGAATCTTGCGATGGAAAATATGCGGCCTAGCTAGTGATGTCGTCGTTGTGACTACTTCAATAAGTATTTCCTTCGGCTCTCTCCCACCACGCTATATTAGGGGTAGGGCCCGCCCTCCTCCTCCTGGAGAGAATCTACACAACGCCAGGTCAATATGACAGGGCACTTTCGACTGGTTCTTAGTACTCACATCAATGCCGCTTCCCATACCCTTTTCACTTCGTCTCAGTTCGCCGTATAATCCGTTCACTTCTCAACCTTTAAGGTTCGCGATGTCTTCACAATCATACAATTCCAGGCCTGAGGGAGAGAGAGAGTTAGACAGCCCACCAGCAGCGTGCACCAAGACGGGCACCAACACAGTGCTTCAACACACACCAGAAAGAGCTCCCAGACTGTGAAATAACTTGGCCTTAAACTACTGCCCTTGTCCAGCGTATCCTCCAATCACCAAACCGCTGTCCACCCTAACTCAGGCACAGTGTGCATCGAATTCCCTGAGTTTCCTTCTTACGGCGCGCTACCGGAAAGTTCCGGTGTTCTTGTTTTCTTGTCGGGCGGACCGGATGGAGGGAAACACCCTTCGGGCGGAACCAAAACTTTCCCGGAATTTTGGTTCCGCCCCTCTAAAGATCGTCCACCTTGTGACATCCTCCCCCGCCAACCGTTATAGCCCTAGAAGTCCTCGGCTGTACACTCCCCATAGCGGGCAGGGGGGTCGGCCCGCGGTTCTCTGTGGGTCGTCTCACGGTGACTCGGGTCCGCTCTTCCGGGGGCTTCTGGTTTTCACCTCGGCGGCGATCGGGGGTGGTGCCCCACCCACGGGTTCTCCTGGTACCCATATAAGACTCCCCCATGGGTCGGTCGAGTCTCTCAATCAACACACCACAACCACAGCGTCGAAAAGAAGAACACTAAGTCACCCACGTTGACTAAGTCCACAGACGCAGCAGAGTAGTAGAGAAAACACTCGACTACTAGGGGCTGGAATCTAATGTAACACGTGTCGTAAAGCCAGTAGCCCTATGTCATCCACCACACCAAAGTCAAGTAAATGGAGCGTCCAGGCTAGAGTATCCATAGTAGGTCTCGGCGCTGGGCTGTGCGCATTAGAGAGACGGCACGGGGTGCATCGAAAGCACACTCCCTAAATTAGTAACCC